>NC_091167.1:36090561-36368061 GCF_040958095.1 Procambarus clarkii
CACTTGTTGTACAGCTGAGGTAAGTGGGGTAGGTTACCACAACCACCACTACCAGCATCACCACTTCCGCCACCAGGGACCAGCATCAATACCACCACCAGGACCAGCACCAATACCATCACTAGGATCACGGAAAATACCTTAATCTCAGCCATCATCACTTCCACCACTACCACCCTCGCCGCTATCATTACCACTACCATCATACATCACCACTACCACCCTCACCGCCACCACTAGAAGGAACACAACCTGACCAAATGCGACATGGTCGGAAGGATTAGACCAGATATCACTGTTGATATTTAATTGGGGGGTTAAAGAGGTACTTTGTCATCCTCTAAGATGGTCAATAAAGCACTCGAAACAGGGGAAAAAAAACAGAAATTGAACGTCGTTTAAAAACATAAATATGGGCTGTTTCAAGGCAAAATATATAATATTTGTTAGACCAATACTTGAATATGTATGAAACCTGAACCTTGTGAAGCACAAATCAAAATTTAAAACGTACAGAGGTTTGTAAGAACATCAGCAGCAGAGCTAAAAAGATTGAGCTATGAGGAAAAGTTAAGGGAACTGTACTTAACCATAGAGAAGAGAAAACCATAAGACAAATGGTCACAACATACAAGATACTGAGAGAGGAATAGGCACTGGACAAGGACAAGTGCTTTAAATTGAGAGAAAAAGAATAAGAGAAAATAGGTGGAAGCAACTAAATCGAAGAAATGTAAGGAAATACTCTATATGGGGTGGTCAACAATACTCGGATCTATATGGGTGGTCAACAATACTCGGACCCTATATGGGTGGTCAACAATACTCGGACCCTATATGGGGTGGTCAACAATACTCGGACCCTATATGGGGTGGTCAACAAGTGGAATGCATTGAAGTAGTCCTTAAAGCCAACCCTTATTCATAATTTTATGGCCAGATGCGATAAAACTTTCAAACGACAGAATAGTTAAACTATAACTCAACAGGTACAATAAGGCTATAATAGGAGGGGCATAAAGAGCATGCCCTCAATTTCCTAAAGTCATTAATAGGTAAATACTAATAGGTAACTACTATCACCCCCACCACGACTACTACTAACCTCACCACAACTACCATCACCACCACAACTACTACCAGGCACTAGAGGGGGCATCCTGGTATTGAATATCCTTCCATGCTGCTTTTCTCTCCCCCGAACAGAAATCTTCACTTAAGTAGGATAATTTAAAAGATATATGAACTTCACACAGCTTAATTTTTCCCATAATGGCGTTTATTTATATTTTATGAGTAATTTTTAGTCCCGTTATAAGAAAATGTGATATTTAGTATACAACAGTAATTTAGCTTAAAGAACCGTAAATAGATGCATCACTGTGCGTCAAGCAGCTAAATTAACGCAAAATACGCTCATATCAGTCTGTTGTTAACCCCATAATGTAAAAAAAAATAGGAATAATCTGTCCCAATAATTGATGGGATTTGGGTGTGCGTCGCTGGATATCATGTTGGTAATAATAATAATAATAATAATAATAATAATAATAATAATAATAATAATAATAATAATAATAATAATAATAATACCATCATCTTCGTCATAGGAAATATAAAGACCAGGGGCCAGATTCACGAAAGCACTTACGAACGTCTACATCTTTCCACAATCTTTGACGGCTTTGATTAGATTTATTAAACAGTTTACAAGCATGAAAACTTGCCAGTCAACTGTTGTTACTGTTATAAACAGCCTCCTGGTGCTTTGGAGTTCATTAACTGTTTAATAACTGGAAACAAAGCCGCCAAAGATTGAGAAAAGATGTACAGGTTCGTAAGTGTTTGCGTAAGTGCTTTCGTGAATCTGGCCCCTGCTTACAGCAGTAACTTGGTGGGTACAATGTTTGAGTAAGGAATAAGGTCACAAATTTCGAATAGCGTTTCGGACTTTTGCGAGGAATATGGATCTGATATGTATCTAGTTTAAGAACTTCAAGTGTTAACTTAAGAACATCAAATTCTCATTTAAGAACAGTGTTCACTTTAGAACATCATGTATTCACTTAAGAACATCATGTATTCACTTAAGAACATCATGTATTCACTTTAGAACATCATGTATTCACTTAAGAACATCATGTATTCACTTAAGAACATCATGTATTCACTTTAGAACATCATGTATTCACTTAAGAACAATATATTCTCAAAGGGCATAAACAAGCAACTTAATGAACCGCAAGGCAAACTCCGTTAGGTCGGTAGGCCAAATTCTGAGTGGCCGTTGGCAAAGGTCTGAGTGGCTGGCCAGCTAAGCTCTCTGAGAGGGCAGTATGCACATCTCTGAGAGGACAGTGTGCAGCTGAGAGAGCAGTATGCATCTGAGAGGACAGTATGCAGCTGAGAGAGCAGTATGCAGCTGAGAGAGCAGTATGCACATCTCTAAGTATGCAGCTGAGAGAGCAGTATGCACATCTCTAAGTATGCAACTCTCCGAGAGGTTAGCCTGCAACTCTCTGATAGTGCAGAATGCACATCTCTGAGACGACAGTATGCAGATCTCTGAGAGAACAGTATGCAGCTCTCTGAGAGGAGAGTATACCACTCTCTGAGAGAACAGAATGCAGTTCTCTAAGAGGACAGTATGATGCTCTTTCAGAACCAATATGCAGCCCTCTTAGCGAGCTGTACGCAGAGCTCTTTGAGTGGCCAATACAAGCAGCTCTGAGAGGCCATTTCAATAAGCAATTGAAACAGAGAGAGGCATCAGCCTTATCGGATCTTGGCAACATACATCAAAACCAAAACAAGGGAAACCACTTCTCACTCCTGCCCTTCCATCTGTACACGAAAAATTGTGGTTCGTGCCCGTCTCTCTCTCCTTTCAGACTTTCGCACATGAGTGCAAGCATGGCAACAAATGGCCAGACACGAGGCCAGGTTGAAGCCATCTAGTCAAGGATCGGAAGACGTCGAAATAATGCATGAACGGTGACCTGGATGTGGTTAAAGCCACGTCTGGTCGGCCTGGCAACATCATCCAGTAGCAGCAACTGGACGACATCATCACCCAGTAACATCAGCTGTATGATATCACCCAGCATCAGCAAGAGGATCTGTAGCACAGTAATCTTAGCCCATGTAATACTCACTGTGCCAGCTTAACTATGTAACACACACTGTGTCAGCTTAAGCATGTAACACACACACTGTATCAGCTTAACAATGAAATTAGCTATGAACTTAACAAAGACATGCAGTATTTAAGCTTAACAATGAAATTAGCTTTGTATGTAACGACAATTTGCGGTGATTAAGCTTAATAATGACATACGATGTTTCATATTAGTAATGAAATCAGATTGGCCATGAAAATAGAGTTTTTAAGCATAACAATGTAATAAGGGGTATCAGCTAAACCACGATAAAATACAATGTAAACAACCAATAACGAAATACAATATCTCAGTTTAACACTGTATCTATGTATTTGTCAACGGGAAATGCCGGGCGTTGGAAGTGGCGATCGACCACACAGACACAAGACGAGCACACACTCTCACGCATTCTTGAATTTTATTAATTTATAAGGATTTTTTTGAAAAAAAAAAAAAGTAAAATAAATAAAACTCCTATTCTTCCATCTCCCATTCCACCCCCTTTGTATTTCTAAATATCACCCCCACAACCATCTACATTATTTCCTTCTCCTTTCATCATTCCCTCTTCCTGTTCTCTCTCTCTCTCTCTCTCTCCCTCTCTTCTTTCACCTCTGCCATTCCAACTCTCTCTCGCTGGACCCTTTACTCTCGCTCTCTCTCTATCCAGACAAACAGCTTCCTGCACTAATGTTTTCCTCTTGTATTTTGACAAGTAGCAGTAAAGTTTGACGCCCGTATTTGTGTTAGGAGCGCCCCGCTTTCTCCACCCTTGCCAAGTTTGCTCCTGACTTGAGAAGGTGCGAACTGGGTGGCGTTTACGCCCGTCATGGCCAGAGGAAATTGCAGCTCCCAGCTCTCAGACATAAGAGAAAAAAGAATTAGCCTGTTTTAATTTCGAACCATTCAACAAGAACGAAAAACAGATTTCCGAACGTCTCTCCCTCTTAAAGAATAACAAAAATGTACGCGTCTGCATAACAGCTTATATCGTTTCTCGTTAATATTCGACTCCAAAGTCAATCACAGAAGACAGCACCTCCCGTGTTGACACAGACAGAAATAATGCACCAATTTGTATACAACAGGTTTTCCAGGCTTTTTCTAAAGCGAAGGCATTAAAGAAGGCGGGGAAGGACGGGTGCTGCTGACTGCCGTCTACTAAACCTAAGAACTGAATAGTAAGGAAGTGGCGAAGTTGTGGGTGGGTTTCTGTTTCGTCGTTGTGATTCTTGCTATTGAGGTAAAAGGATTTTTGTGAGTTCGACTACCTTATTTAAGTGAGTTTTGTGGGTCCAAGAAAATTTTACTTACTGTATTACAGATTTACTATTCATGTTAGGCCCAACTTCTACTAGACAGCGGATATAAATTCCTTTTTTTCGAAACTCAACTACCCTTAACTATGTAATATCTGAGTAAGTAAATACGTTATGTGATCAAGCTCCCCTCAAACTATTGCACTAATGCAGCCAGTTCTCCTAATTTATCACTGTGTTAAAACAAAATGCAAGTGATCTCTCTAACTAGAAACGTATGAGCCCAAATAACCCACCTAACCTATAGAGTCCGATGCATAGAAAACGTAAGTATTACGGTGCAATAATTTTTACCAATATATCGCATTTTTAATGGATGGTTTATTCAGTAAAATGCGACGTACTTGGCCACTGGATGGGTTGTAGAGAACGATTTCTCGTAGTCTCCCTCCACAATGTGTTGCTCAAGACACGGTTCTTTATATTGTCTAGCTATTAGAATGTTTTTCAATGCATTTGCTTGACCAAGAAGGCTATGGTTGTTGTATGTTCCCAACATACTTTAGAAACTGAAGGGATTTTTTTTTCTGGAAAAGCGACGGACACAAAAACGGGGAGAATATTTTACTATTTTATTCCAAAAGAGAATTTTTAAAGAATTTGCCTTATAGAAATATAATTCATTTTAAGTATAGTGAGAAGGCAGAGACGGCTTTACTCAAGCACCCACCGCAAGCAACGCGTCTGAACGCACTCTGCGTCATCCTCAATGACGCAGTCAGGATGCAAACTCTTCTCCACACCTTCCTCACTCTCCCCAAAACTCCCCACCCTCTTTTGTCTCCTCCCCCCCCCCCCCACCTGCACCACAACTACTCCCTTCCTCACCCTTTCCACTCACCCTTCTCAACCCCCAACCTTCCCAAGTTCGGGGCCACCCCCATCCCACCCTCTCTGCCTTCCTCGTCCATCCTCGCCCTTCATCACAATCATCGCTCTCCCTCCATCTTCACCCAGCTCATTCCTCACACTTTCCAGCCCTTCCCACCCTGCACGTTCCTCACTACACACATTGTCCCACCCTGCACGTTCCTCACTACACACACCTTCCCACCTTGCACGTTCCTCGACTCCCAGCTCCATCCACTACACACACCTCTCCACCATGCACGTTCCTCGACTCACAGCTCCACCCACTACACACACCATCCCACCCTCCTCGCCCCTTCCAATTGAAGGAGCCTCTCCTTGCACCACAGATGGTATACAGTAAAGACCGAAGTGACATTGGTCTTACCTCAGACGTAGTTGGGGTTAGGAACAAAAATTAATTCATTTCAGAAACAAATTGTTGGGATCATTGTAACCCATTTACCAGCAATGATGAGCAAGATGATAACTCAGCGCAATTGTGAGAAACTCAGGGGCAATTATAGGGAACTCAGGGGTAATTATAATAAACCCAGAGGGCATTTATCAGGTGGTTTGGAAGGAGGGCAAAAGGAGGGTAGATAGAGATAAAAACGAAAAAAATCCTAAGAAATAAAATTGTTACAAGTCAGTGGTTTCATATCCCTGTCAAGGCCGCTACAAAAGATGGTACTCAGGTAAATTTAGGTAAATATTCGAAAACATAAATATGAAGAGGACTAAAACGCTGTAGAAACAACAGCACTTGAAGCAAATAACACAAGAACATAATTAAATACTTGGTGGCCAAAATCACAAATGACTGATGGGATGATGCGGGACCCTCATACAGGGAGATCTATCAAGACCAAAATGATTACTCACAGCATATATAATTGTTGTAGTACACGATGTAACGAAGCCAACACTGGGCAGGCGATGTGGTGAACCAACATCACTGAGAGAGGGAGACAGAGCTGGTGTTCACACTTAGAGAGACAGATCTAGTGTTCACAAGCGAGACCAATCTGGTGTTCACACTGAGAGAGACGGTATTCAGCCTAAGGAACAGTAGCACGAGGGGGTCATAACTGGAAGTTGGAAGACACGAATGGGTGACATCTCACAAGATTAAAGAGTCATGATTAACTGAAAGGGACAGGATTAGACAATTATCGAGGCCAACCTTATACGCAGTTTTAAAAGTTTTAAATGTAAATATAATAAGAAAACACATGAAAAAACAATGCATTTAGATGCTTGTCCCTGCAATTATACTGAGATGAGTACACACACACACACACACACACACACACACACACACACACACACACACACACACACACACACACACACACACACACACACACTTACCACCGCCTGCAATAATCATTAGACAACCTGAACTAACTCTGCCTGCTCCCATGTTAACACAGCATCAGCAGCTCCCTTGACCGAAGGGGCTTTCCCCGACTCTCTCACATTTTCCCCACTATATCCTGCTCGTTGGATCCGCCTCCTGGATGGTTTGGGGCAGAAGATGATGTGTGGGAGAATGTGGGAGATTGTGGGTAAATGTGTGCAGATTTGGTTGATGAATATGTGGGTATGTGGATATATGTGAGTGAATATATATATATGGGTGTGTATGTGTGTGTGTGTGTGTGTGTGTGTGTGTGTGTGTGTGTGTGTGTGTGTGTGTGTGTGTGTGTGTGTGTTCGGGGGATGTGGATAAATTTTGGCGGTTCTTGTCAGAGTCGTAAAGGATTAGCACCTTATGATGTTTAGCTTTATGAGATACAGTCAAGTCCTCTTCGAATTTTGTGATGAGTCCGTCTTTTCGAACGTTCACAACGCCACTAAAATGCTTTACTTATTAACCCGAACCCAACCTACCCGAGGATCCACGAATAGAAAACGGGACACTACATCAATTTTGCGAACCGCTATAATTATTAGCACATAACTGCTTAGTCTTGAGGGGTTTTATACGTAAAGGAACACGGAACTAAGGTACGAGAAGGATCCGGGACATTAGGTTAAGAATATGGAATATGAGGACAAGGAACTTAGAGATGAGAAGGATCCGGGACACGAGGAGAATAATCTGGGATATGAGGACAAGAATATGGGATAGGACGGAGGGAAGGAACGGTGCCCAACCAACCTGAACTATCGGAAGGGTCGAACGCCGACCTGCAAGAAGCGTTGCCGCCTCTGTTCCCACCAAAACACGCGGTCAGACTACAGGTGTTAAGAAGCAACGCAAAGTTGAATGACACTGAGAAAGGTAAATGTAGGAACGAGGCAATATCAATCCTAATTTCGGGATAATTGCGTTAATTAGGACCAAGAGAGAGAGAGAAGTCCAAATCATTGGTGGTATTTTACCTAAGTGAGGAGTTGCTCATTAAGGATTCTCAGGCAGTTATCAAATGTCGTCTGGATATTTGTTGCAAGTCTAAGTCAATCACTGGAGCAAACTTTGGCAAATTTGACATGTTTGCTGTAAGTGTGCACCATACTACCGTGACTCCATCAGTAAGCGTGCACCATACTACCGTGACACCATCAGTAAGCGTGCACCATACTACGGTGACACCAGGTGAGTGAGTGAGCTTGAGTGCCGCCTTCAAGACGAGCCTCAAGTTAGAGGTATTAGTTCTCACGAGAAACTCAGTTCTCTAACTAATTTCCCCGCAACTTGGCACCCAAATGGTCGAGCACCTGACGCGATTTGTGGTAATCACCGTGCAAGACATTGCGGAAGATTCAAAAGGCCAAATTGCATGTAAGTGGAGCGGTATCATTAAGTGAGGCAAGTAACGAGTTTCACCCTCACTATTACACCGGTTCTCCTCATTTTCTTATGAGAAGAGTTAGTATCGGTTCGACTCATTTTCTTATGAGAAGAGAAGTACCAATATCGGTTCTCCTTATTTTCTTATGAGAAGAGCTAGTATAGGTTCGACTCATTTGCTTATGAGAAGAGTTAGTACCGGTTCACTTCATTTTCTTATGAGAAGAATAAGCACCGGTTCTCATTTTCTTATGAGAAGAGTTAGTATTGGTTGCATTGTTACCTCATGCACGCCCTGGGGCATGTGATATAGGAGTTCCATTCTCGTCCATGGGAAGGGAAGTCTTGTTTATAACTCAGTGATGTTTATAGGTCCTGGAGTTTAACTCTCCTTTGTACGCGTTTGTTACTCAGAGAACTCATTTAGTTCATTTATTATGCACCCCATACTCATCCTGTGGACGGTAGTAGAAATGGTTACCGAAAAAAACATAATGGGTTCATAACATCTAGCTACGCGATACAGTCTTGATGAGCTAGTTAAAAAATTTAATCTATATTATTAATGTTTATTGAGAGTGAGTAAAGTTGTGTGTGTGTGTGTGTGTGTGTGTGTGTGTGTGTGTGTGTGTGTGTGTGTGTGTGTGTGTGTGTGTGTGTGTTTCTCTCTTAAAAAATGATGTAAGGGAAAGACCCAAAATGGAAAGGCACACTTTTATCATAGTCATATAACATTCAATATACTGTAGAAACATGAATTAAGTATGTTTCAATAATCTCTCCACCTGACCAGTGCATATCATTACCACACTTGCGCTAAACAAGTTCTTTCTGATGTCTCTTGACTTCATTTTATTCTCTTTGTTTCCATCTGCATCTCAGCTTTATTTGTTGATATTTCGATCACTGGTTCTTTACTTACTCTGTTAATTCCATTTTAACCATGTGCACGTTATCATACCTTCTCCTACTTCCCTTTCTCTGCTAAGTAATGTGGGGTCCATTCACTAAATTTTTCATACGTTGGAATTTTTTTTCTAGTTGTAGTTCGTGATTTTTCAGATGGTGGCTTCACGCATGAGCTACATAATGAAGACTGGGTCTCACGTAGGTTGGATAGAGAGTTTGTTCAATTTCCACGACGAACTTTATAGAGTAGGATTGATTATTTAATATATATAAGAATAAATCCAGAGTTACGTAGCTGGATTGGTATTTTGAAACAGTATATGCTAATTAAGCGCAAATTGATTGATAACATGTATTGCTACATTCTGCTCCGTGAGTAAGTGCACCGAGTGGCCGTAGAAATAGTGTTTGTTGAAGGAGCAGTGGTTGAGGGAGCAGTGGCTGAGGAAGCAGTGTTGAGGGAGCAGTGGCTGAGGGAGAAGTGCTTGAGGGAGCAGTGGCTGAGGGAGCAGTGTGTGAGCGAAAAATGGTCGCGGTACCAATAACGGAACGGTGCTGATATTCCTATTGAAAAAAGAAACCTCTTATTCTACATAAGCTCATTTGAATCGTGACAATAGATTTTTTTATAATTAATGAGCTTATTATAAGATTTTAATTAAGAATTAACTTTATTGATAGGTTTCAACAATGTAAGCAACTTGATGACGCCGGAGCGGTATACCAGAGCCTTCATAGAGTTAGTTCACTTGATCTCACGTATATGTAAATTGTTCCATATCCGAGTGAGCCTGAGAGAGAATTATCGCTAGAAGAATGATACTTTTGAGAATGCCACAACCAGCACAAGGCTGTTGATGGCTGAGCGCCTTGTGTTGTGGTTGCCATCATCAGCTGGTCCACAGAGATGAACCAGGAGGGGAATCTTGAGGCCATAGTCCGTCTTACCTCATGTACTGAAGGTTCTGACGTACTGGCCGGTACAACAAGAACGGGGCAAGAGTGGAAACAAGTCTTCTCGCCTGGGGTCTCAGCCTTGTCCATAATTCAGATAAATGATGTGGAACTGGCTATCCAGGAAGCGGTGTATAGTCAAAATAGAAACGAGAAGATACGAGATGTGATGGTCCTCTTCCTCTCTTCCCGCCTGCCAACCCTCAGGGATCATCAGTCATCATTATCTGGCTAAATCAACAGCTCATAATGCAGCCTCTCTCGCTCTCTCTCTTTCCTACTGGTCTTCTGGGTATCACTATCACCACCAAACCTAATACCACCATCCACTAGTACCCTCTCACCAACACCCACTAGTATCATATCACCAACACCCACTAGTACCATATCACCAACACCCACTAGTACCATATCACCAACACCCATTAGTACCATATCACCAACACCCATTAGTACCATATCACCAACACCCACTAGTACCATATCACCAACACCCACTAGTACCATATCACCAACACCCATTAGTACCATATCACCAACACCCACTAGTACCATATCACCAACACCCACTAGTACCATATCACCAACACCCACTAGTACCATATCACCAACACCCACTAGTACCATATCACCAACACCCATTAGTACCATATCACCAACACCCACTAGTACCATATCACCAACACCCACTAGTACCATATCACCAACACCCACTAGTACCATATCACCAACACCCACTAGTACCATATCACCAACACCCATTAGTACCATATCACCAACACCCACTAGTACCATATCACCAACACCCACTAGTACCATATCACCAACACCCACTAGTACCATATCACCAACACCCACTAGTACCATATCACCAACACCCATTAGTACCATATCACCAACACCCACTAGTACCATATCACCAACACCCACTAGTACCATATCACCAACACCCACTTGTACCATATCACCAACACCCACTTGTACCATATCACCAACACCCACTAGTACCATATCACCAACACCCACTAGTACCATATCACCAACACCCATTAGTACCATATCACCAACACCCACTAGTACCATATCACCAACACCCACTAGTACCATATCACCAACACCCATTAGTACCATATCACCATCACTATACCACCACCGTCACTACTGCTAGGGCTCGAATAATCCCCTCCACCCCTGCTACCACCACCACTACCATCACTACCATAAGTACGAAGAAGTTGTTAAAACACATGGGACAAAATCTTACTGAAATATCTTATTTACGAGTCGTAAATAATCATACTCCGCTCAGGTAAAACAGATACAAGCAACACTTAGTGGGCCAGCCAGAGGCTTAGGGCCCGCACCCCCGCCCCCCACCTTTACCACCATCAAGAGAACCACCAAAGCTGTGGAGTTTGTGGCCAACTAAACTAACTGAGATACAAGATTGCAGCTCATCTCACATCCGCCACGAGGTGCTCCCCGACGGCGTAACTCCACTCAGCTATTACTTTTAGGAATCCACAAGTTTTATAATTATAAAATGATATGATAAAGCGTATCTTATTATAAAACATTATGTACTTGTATCGACAGACCCACCATGAGGAGACAGAAGAGTCCCTGGAACGTGACTCTGTCTAAAGTATATTATACCTTCTTTACATCTCTATACAATAGGCTATACACAAATTCATTATATGGAGATGTCAGAGTCATTTTACTGACTTTTTAACAATGGAAGATAGATTGGAGGAGTTTAGACCAAGGAAAAAACGTTTGAATACTGCTTTAGAAACATGGGAAAAATTTTGATTTATGAAACAAATTACAGGGAAGGTTCGTTGGGTTGTTTTAAGCGTTTATAAGACATATACGAATTAGTGTGGATATGTTTATTTAGGAGCTTCCTCGTATAGGCAGCTCCTAATATACGAGGAGCTGCCTCGTATATAAACCGCAAATAGGCCTTTTTGCGGTTTCATTCATTCTTATCCTCTTGTTAGTCACGCTGCATCATTTGTGATGCTGGTTACTGCAGTAGGCACCAGGTCCCAGCATACCACATAGAGCTGTATCATTTGTACTAAAATGAAGATCTACATTTGTCCTATTTACCAAAGCTCAGCACGTGCTGATGAAATGAAAGTACTTGAAACTATTTGTTCGAGTACCAATATGCAGTGATGGACCACCAGAAAGTAAATTTTTCTATTATTGAATTTGGACAAACCAGAAACGTTTTTAATCGCAACATAAATATTAGACCTAATCTAACCTCGACAAGCAATAATAGACCTATACTCACTATCTGAGGCTTAATATAGTATATAGATGTGCAATGCTAGGCTTTGGAATATTTAGGTTTGGTTTATAACTTAATTTTTTCTGATCTCTATAAAATTAATAGCACAGAAAATGGTTTGCTGGTGGACTACTTACTTGTCCAGTTAGTTACTTACTTGTCCATCCCTCCACTATCCTTCACTTAAGCTTCTATTTTGATACTTCTATTTCCACCCTGATAGGCTGACGTTTCTCATCCGTACTAACTGGACTTTGTTGTTAATATTTACATAGTTCCATCTTAGCTTCCATTCCTAAACACTCTGTTCCAGCAACGCTTCCGTAAAAAGACTCCAATCTCCTCGGTCCCATCTATACTTTCTTGTATGTGCCTACACTAGCAATGAAGATAGTTACAAGGATGATGGTTAGGTGCAACTAAAATGATTACAATGAGGAAAAATAGTGCGTAGTGAAGATAGTTACAATGATGATGATTGGATGAAGGACGTAAGCAGCGTTGAAGGGTTACAGTGATCGTGTGAAGAGTAGATTACGGCCTTTGTCACCTGAGCAGCACCGGCTACCTAATAATCCATATCAGTCACATGTGCAACCGTATCCAAATAATGTAACTCTGGCCTCCAATACCAGCCAGTTAATGCATAAATAGTCACCAACTGTAACTGGTCACAGTAGCTGTAACCCCCCACTGACGTGAGCTACCATTGCCCTAGACACCCAAGATGTGATGCCTGGACCCTTACACAGCGTGCCCTCCTGCCTCTCTGGAAAATATGTCACCCAGTGACATACACGGGGTGACATACTGTAATCCTGGTCACCACCTTACAGCACACGATGAGCCAAAAGCATACCCAATCATATTGGGCGTCCTGTGTGTACGTCGGTTTCACGTAGAATGCTGCGGCTATACGAGTTAGAACCTTTATTAGAGGATATTATATCCCAGTATATATGTGTGTGTATCTTATATATATATATATATATATATATATATATATATATATATATATATATATATATATATTATATATATATATATATATATATACATCTATATATATATATATATATATTATATATATATATATATGTATTATATTATATATATATATATATATATATATATATATATATATATATATATATATATATATATATATATATATATATATATATATATATATATATATATATATATCGGAGCTAGCCATACGCCTTTTTCCTTGAATATTTTGCCATATACTTATCCTCCCTCCACAAGTCTGAAGCTACTTATTTGCATATTAAAGGCTGGGAGACTTCCACCTAGATTCTTTAGGTCAGAGGAGCTCACCCGCTCTCTTGGACGAGTCATTCCAGCCAGCGCCACTCGCTCTCTCTCTCTCTCTCTCTCTCTCTCTCTCGCTAGCTGGCTCTCTCTTGCTCCCACGCTCTCTCGCTCTCTCGTTCTCTCGTTCTCTGCCTCTCGCTCGCTCGCTTTCTGTCAGTCACCCTGGAGAGCCTCCTGCTAATCTCTCCTCGCCCATATAGGATTCTGTTGGGTAACCAAATAAAACTTTAGGATAAATTGTATTTTCTTCAACTATCGCGGTTTCCTATGAAATTAAAAATACTCTCTTCCTCTTTTTGTCTCTTTCTTTACCGATGTGATTCTCCCCCACTTTTTCGTCCGTGAGTTTTGTTCGCGTTTTCAATGTTCCTATCAGAATATTCATGTCCCGAATTCAGATACTACTGGGAAAACAAAATGTATTTGGAATTAGTTCCTCGTCTACAATCAAGGACTCGTTGCGCTGAATTTGAACGTCCACTCGAGAACATCAAGGTTGCGTCCTCGTCCTCTCTCCCTCCAGATATAAAGAGGAAGTGTGTGTGTGTGTGTGTGTGTGTGTGTGTGTGTGTGTGTGTGTGTGTGTGTGTGTGTGTGTGTGTGTGTGTGTGTGTGTGTGTTTAGTTTATTAATCATGCACCCTAGACCTATTCTGTGGGTGGTACTGGGAAAGTTTACAAAGGGACATGAAAACTACCTTGCTGAGCCAAATGAATATTGAATATTGGGATTCAGTTACTATTTGTTGTTTTTTCGAGCGGCATTGTTAATGACGATTTTTGAGTGTTAATTATTTTGTGTAAATCCTTTAATTCCTTTACTTTCTCAGCATTACATTTACACGAGAGAAACACTGTACAATATCTGGCCAACTAACTTTACATAATTCGCCTCTCACAATGCTAATACTAAATGATCGCTGTGGACGCAGCCATTCCTCTGCCGGGTGCCCAAGCCGGGAGTGAGCCGATGGCTTAATGGGGAAGCGAGAGGCGGTTGTTCTATCCGATGGCTTAACAGGAAGTATCATTATTGTTATTATCGTTTTAGTTAAGAACTTAAATTCCTGTGAGCAGTGGGAGAAGCTGAGAAAGTATTTTTTTTTTGTTAGTGAAATTTGAAAAGTCTCCGGAAAAGAGACAAAAGCTGAACGGAAGTTTTGACAGACGAAGTTCAGAGTTTGGACAACCGTGTCAAAGTCGGAACCCAATCGCCTGTCACCTTTCAGATCATGTTTGAGAACAAGAAATAATCTTCAAAACTCCCCATGAGATATCAGCATAAAGAAAACTGACGCAATGAAGTCAGTCAGACGCAAAGAGAGTCGACGCCTCATTGGAGATCTGTTTACATTAACCTCGTTGACGCGTCTAGCAGCAATCTCTTAAATATAATACGTCTGATTTGACGTTATGACCTATCAACCGCTTGAGGGGTGGTTAAGGACACTGGATTACCCGATTGATCAACCAGCAAGTATACTTATACCCTAAATATTGCCCAGGACTAAAGTCAACTGTGTGTGTATACACCGAGACTATTACACCTCTCGGTGTAAGAAACACGCTACGAAGATGACGTACCGTTCAGTACGTCATCTTAACGTGTTACTTTACACTGGATGATCGTACACTGGGTGACGTCCGCTGTATACCGTACACTGGGTGACGTACACTGGATATCGTACACTGGGTATCGTACACTGGGTGACGAACACTGAGTATCGTACATTGATTGGTATACACTAAGCGATATACACTGACCTTCACCGACTGAAATACACTGAGAATCTATCAACGGTCATGGAAGCTTACTTCATAATTTTCATCACTAAATATATTAGTCTCATGCTTCATTCCATTTCAACCGTTGAAAAAATTCTCCACCACAGAAATAGCAAAGCGAGGGGGAGGCCTTATAGAGTATTAACGACGTGTGGGTATAAACGAAGAGATGAGGACATTGAACGGGCTTTTAACGAGCTAAGTGAAGCTTAATGCACGCCGCTCCTGTTTTGCCTCATTACCATGGTAATTAATGCAGATGACTCCGGCACCATTCATTAAGGAGGGGGGGAGAAAAATGTGTTAAAACAAATAAGGAGGCCCTCCCTCCTGTAACTTCCTGAAAGAATGGCTTAAGTGAGAATTAAAGGGGTAACCACAGAGTAACTTGATGTTCTTTAAGTTCGATTCGCCTGCGCGCGCATGAGAGCTCGGGCAATTGCGCAGACGTTGAAGTTATACTGACCATGTTGATCCCTCATGGTAGCAAACAGGTATTTATGTTATCCACTGACTCCTCCTTATTTATAAACAGGTAAATCAACTATCCAGTTCCTCGATCTTGGTAATTAGCAGGTTTGCTTCATCATCTAGTGCTTCCACCCAATTAATTACCAAGGAGCTCCACTATCAAAGATTTAGTTAATAAACATGGAGCTTGACCATCATATTTTTCAATGAACAGGTAACATTATTTTTTTATTTCATCAAGATGACAAACATCTCCTCCATAGATACATCAAAAGCATGGCAATTGCTGTGGAATTCCACCTTAGAACAAATCCACAAGGGCCGTGACGAGGATTCGAACCTACCTTACTTACTGCGGACTCCACCTTACTTCTTTCAGCGTGCAGTAGGTTGGTTGGGAATCTCCACCAGCCGGACATTCCACCAGCTGAGTGAGAGTGGCACTCGGGCATCACTCAGATCGAGAATTATTGCCCTCGTAACTGGTTAACGAGGACGTGTCAAATATTTGACTCCGTTGCTTGGTGGTGATAATGGTGGCATCCTCCATCTTGCTCATCCTAGCTTAACAGTGGTGGTAACGTATCATTTCATACATCTTGTTTATCGACGTTTAAAGGTGATGGCACCTCCTCCCCATTCATCCATTTTGTTCATTGAAGCTTAATAGTGATGGCATACTTCCGCTTCCATTCATTCCGTTGCACATAACACAGGAACGGGCGACACCATTCCACATATCCAACTCTACCTTTCCCACTCTGTTTACCACAACAGACTTGAGGAAATATTAAATAGTGAAACATGTTAAGGTCCGCATTTTTTTTAATCAGTTCAAGAAAGGTATTAAGCTGCTTGATATTATAAACTTGCGTAGGAGAATGTTGAGGCTCACAGCGGACGAAGGTTTTAAGACACAGCTAGGCGCGGCAAAAAGTTATATTGGGTCGTCTGAAGCCAGAGCATATAAAATCCTTTACTGTTTTTCTTCTTTTTCTTATGAAACATTTTTCTAAATGAATTGGGAGTTTTGAAGATATGCCTTCCAAAAAAATTCCAATATATGAAATTAATTGAGCAGTTCTTATAAATGGTTATGGAGTTTAGATACTTATATAGATGTTTAGAATTTTGTTTCGGGGATTAGAATATACTGTCTTAACACTTAAATTTTTTATAAATAAATATACATAAGGCAAGTTGACATGATATTTTTTTTACTTAAGAAAATGGATGTTGCAATTTACTTAGAATTATTTTACTAGAGTATCAATTATGACAGCGTCCTCAGCAGTGCTTCACGGTTATTTTTTGAAGTTATAACATAACCTCTCTACGGGGAGGAGCTCACTGGCTTGCTCAAGCAGGTGAAGTTCTTCGAGGTAGCAGACTGATCTGTGATGCCATTTTTTGCATCTCCTGTTTCCACCTGTAACACAGAACTCAGTTTTTTCTTAGCAATATCATTGTAATGGAGATCTCTGGCTATCCTAATTGCAAGCTTAGCATTCAGTTCCTTAATACTGCTGTTAACACTGGGGAGGGACAACTCCTCTCGTAGATTAGACGTTTTGTCAGTTCTTGGAACTCCAAGAATGATTGTCATGGCTTCATTTTGAATGCTTTGGAGCCTTTTCATATCGCTTTGGGAGTAGATGCACAAAACTGGTGCAGCATAGTCTATGACGGAGCGCACATAGGCTTTGTACATCACTTTAAGCACGGCAATAGAGGCTCCATGTCCATTCCAGGTCATAGCTTTCAGTGCCCTGAGTCGACTTTTGCATGTTCCTATGAGTTGAGAGCTCCTCTTTCTTCTCCTTGTTAGAGCCGACAGTGACGCCAAGGTACCGATAGTGGTCAACCCATTCAAGTATTACACCATTAATTTGCAGTTCTTCATTTTTTTCCCTCTTGTGATGAGAATATGCTTTTGTCTTGTTAGTGGAGAGAGTGAAACCGAGCTCAGTACATTTCCTTCCGAGGAGTTCAATGGACTGTTTAAATTTTCCCAAGGTGGGAGCTTGTATTAGAACATCATCTGCATATCCCACTTGTTGTGTTTCTTCCGGGAAATCAATATTTGCAATAGCGTTCATAAGTACACAATGAAGGGGAACTTCATTGGGGATACTTGAATAGTGTGAGGCTTAAGGCTCCTCCTTGGGGGGGGGGGGGTACCGAGTTCCATGTTCTTTGTTCTTGAGACTGCTCCATTGAAGTAGACCTTGGCTTTCCTCCCTGTGAGGTAGTCTTCAATCCATTTCATGAGTCTCCCCTTGACACCCATGCATGCAAGCTCGTCTAGGATCGCAATCCCTTGTGCTTTGTCGAAAGCTCCTTTGATGTCAACAAATACAGAGTACTTAGCAGTGTCATTAGCCAGGTAATTAAATGCTGTGTTCCGTCTTTTAACAAATTGTTAAACAAACATTGACCCCATCCTCTAACCTGCCTATTTTGTGCAACAGCCGGTTTAGGAGGATCCTTTCAAGCATCTTGCAAGTGCATGACACAAGACTGATAGGTCTGTAATTTCTAGGGTCATTGGGTTTCGGTATGGGGACAATTATTGTATGTTTCCATTGTGTGGGCAACACCCCACTTAGGAATGATTTGTTAAACAAGTGGAGTAGTGGATTCCCAGACACTGTGCATCGACATACTCAATGCACACAGTGCATTATGTCGTAGGTGACGCCATCCTCACCAGATGCTGTACTTTTACCCTTTTTCATAGCCCCCTTTACTTCCTGGGTTGTGATTGGTTCCCAATATTCGTCATCACTAGATTGTGCTCTTATTATCCTAATCCTTCTGTCATCATGTCGCAGGAGCTGCTCCCTGCTTACTTCTGCAGGGAGGGAGGAGGAGGATGCTGCATCACTCCACTTGTGAATAAGTTCTTCAGCCTTACCCTGGTTGTCTTTGTGAGCCGCAGGCCGGGCTCTGCCCCCCTTAGCTATCTGAATTTTTGCCTACACGTGTCTTGCAGATGTCTCTCTTCCAATGGAACTAGTAAATTCAAGCCATTGTCTTTCCCGCTCTCTAAACTTCTCTTCCCTGGTCACTTGAAACACAGTTTTAAACAGCTCTTGATTGCTTTCAGTGGGATGTCTCCGGTACTCTCTACTCATGCTCCTAACATTTGCATTGAGCACGTTTACATAATCGTTCTCATACCATTTTATTTTCTTCTTCTAAGGGTTACTGCGCCCAGTCGTACGGCGCGGAACTCTGAGGCAGTGCTCAATTTGGTTATTAAGGTCATCAACAAATGTACCAATGTCTTCTGGGATTTTGTATTCGGTGAACCAATCACTCATCCTGTTAATGAGGTGCGGCCTCATATCTGGTCCGAGTGATAACCTTTTTCTTTTACTCGTCTCTTTCCACCTCTTGCTCATGTCGACGGTGGTAATCAGTGCCCAGTGCTCACTACATAAACTGTGCACAATGTGTGTACTGGCATCCGTGTCCTGTGCATTCAGCAGGAGACTATAGTCTAATCTTCCTCCTCTGAGGTGAGTTGGCTGTTCATCACCCAGGACCCTAAGGTTTTCACTTCCCCTGACATAGAGTGACAGTTTCCGTCCATTGACACTGAGCTGATGACAGTTGGCACTAAAGTGTGGATGCTTGGCATTAAGGTCACCGACCAGCAGGGTAGGTTCTTCATTAACAAATTCGGGTAGTGTGTCAAGGTCAAGTTTACTCTGTGGCTCATATAGGATGATTATATGTAGGGCATTGTTGTTTAAGTGAAGGGTTACTCCCAGTGACTCATAATCATCCCCAATGTGGTCATCAATAATCTGTACAGGAATGTTATTTACAAAGGTAGTCAGGTCCCGTTTTCTTTCCCCAGCTGGAAGAGAGAACTTCTGATAACCACTGAATCTTGGGTTGAAGTCATCACCCACCAGTGTTTCTTGTAGCACGATGACGTCAGTTTGGTGTTCACGGACGTACTGTATGATGTCATTAATTCTATTGCGAACTCCATTGCAATTCCATTGTAGTATAGTGAGATGTTCCTCACTGTTAGTATCCATTTTGAAGTTGTTTGCTAACAGATGCACTTTGAGCATTATTATGATGTTCACTTTTGTTATTGTGTATTCTGTGGTGACTGTTTTATTATTATTATTATTATTTTCTACCACATACGTGGCCACACATTTACAATGCTAACAAGAATATATACATTTTCTTCTGTTCTCCATGGACAGGGTTAGAGATGTGTTAAACATACAGTTCAGGGATTTATTGAACAATCAACCACAGAAGGTGATTCGGTGCTTTTAAAATGCTAAGCTAACCTACATACGTAAATACATAGATACACAGATTTACGTATGCCCCACATAAAGTGTTCGATGTGTCTTTTACATAGTGTCATTAATGTGCATTTACAAAGGTGAAATGTAATTCTGATCAGCTTCCATATATATACTTTATACACATATACATACACACACATATATACGTATATACATATATACACACATATATACACACACATGCATTCACATACATTTGTCTCTTTTACTCTGACAGGGTGAGATAGCTAATAGAGAAACTAGAGTGCAATTAAGCACTTAATTACTGAAGGTGATTAAGGTGCTTTTACAAGCTCAAGTTATATAGTTACATCACATACATACATTGTATAATTGATACATTACATGGTCAATCTTGGGTACAAGTCCAATATATCATCAAGTGTTCCAGTACTCATATAGTAACTACAGAGTTCAGCATACCTTAGCCCAGGAGGGCGAAAGTCAGTCAGTATGGGACATTCTACAATATAATGTTCAAGAGAGTGCATGTTTTCTCTTTCACAAAGTTGACACATTGTGTACTGTACTCACCTAGTTGTACTCACCTAGTTGTGCTTGCGGGGGTTGAGCTTTAGCTCTTTGGTCCCGCCTCTCAACCGTTAATCAACAGGTGTACAGGTCCTGAGCTTATTGGGCTCTATCATATCTACACTTGAAACTGTGTATGGAGTCAGCCTCCACCACATCACTTCCTAATGCACCACCAATCACCACTGTTTGGTGACTGTGCTCCGGTGTTAGTGTGCTCTAGTGTTACTATGTGCAATGGTGTTACTGTGTGCTCTGGTGTTACTGGGTGCTCTGGTGTTACTGTGTGCTCTGGTGTTACTGGGTGCTCTGGTGTTACTGGGTGCTCTGGTGTTACTGGGTGCACTGGGGATACTGTGTGCACTGATGTTATGGGATCAATGTTGTGTCTGCTGTTATATACCATGATAGCATGTGCTGCATCACCTTATACCAACCTCTGGCATGTTGGGCCGTCATATGATGGACTCTGCTGTTGCAGGAAATGGAGGATTTGGTCCTGTGTCCTTTAAATTTGGTCAAGGGCGTTCTCAAGTTCTGTTTGCTTTTGCATTATTTCCTGGACGACTGGATGATTTCGTATCATATTATCGTAGCCTATAGTTTTGAGGGGAGTAGTATTTCTTTAAGACTTTAAGAGTTGTATCTTCTCTAATCACGAACTGTTTATGAGACTTCGTTATCAAGCGCTGTTCTTGTATATAATAATTCAGTAACACGTTATCAGTCAAGTTTCAGGTCATATTTGTAGAACTTTTTAAGGAAAATGTGAAATTAACGTGGCGCCTGACAGCTGGGAGGACAGCGCTTCGGATTCGTAGTCCTGAGGTTCCGGGTTCGATCCCCGGTGGAGGCGGAGACAATTGGGCAAAATGTTTATTTCACTCTGATGCCCCTGTTACCTAGTAGTAAATAGGTACCTGGGAGTTAGACAACTGGTACAAGCTGCTTCCTGTGGTTGGACACCTGGTCAAGGACCGGGCCGCGGGGACACTAAGCCCCAAAATCATCTCAAGATAACTTCAAGATAACATGAAACATCCCCATCAACACTACCGCTAACCAGTAGGATTCCTCCATAAGCTCCAACTTCTTCCCGAATTAAGGTACTTTAACTCTCATGTCGGATATATATATTAATAAATATAAATTTCAACTAAATATAGGCGATTCGAAAATTTGTGGTACCTGGCACTCTTACAGAATTAGGGAAGTTTTAGCATAAACTGCTACACTACGCTCTCGAGTATCCAGTAGTGGGTAAATAGTCGGCAATTAGCAAGTTCATATAAATGCAAATGTTGGGTGATAATCCTATCTTTCCATAATGAGGTGAACGGCTTAGCGAGGATCGTTGGCCTCCAGATGTACGCTGAAGGAATCTCTCTGAAACAACGAGTATTGCAATTTTCTTTTTTTTTCTCAAGAAAAAGCTTATTTTCTCCCGGCACTCACAGCATGAGAATGTTATATATATATATATATATATATATATATATATATATATATATATATATATATATATATATATATATATATATATATATATATATATACATATATATATATATATACATATATATATATATATATACATATATATATATATATATACATATATATATATATATACATATATATATATATATACATATATATATATATATATATATATATATATATATATATATATATATATATAATATATATATATATATATATATATATCTCACGGTTATGTGCCGGTATATGTTTTTTTTTCTTGGTTATGTGTTTGTCATTTAATAAATATGCTCTTTTATTAATTAAAAAATTGCGGTTCATGTTTGTTATACCTGAAACAAAATATGAGATTTAATACTATTGTCCAAGGCAAAAGGATATATTTTTTCCTAACAGATAATTAAAATTATTTCCTTCAAATAAGATCCTTCAGTCGATCATGTCCGAAATTTCTTCTACCCATCAAACCTTGGTTAAATCTTATAGCACCTTAACTTTCCACACCAGCGTCTTATTGAAGTGTAATCGGAGTTACTTAACGGACGCTCCCTCAGTTATTTTCTTGGTCAAGGTTCGTACTCTTATTTATTTTTATGCATTTCAAATTAGACGCCTGGAAGGAATTCTAGGTAGCGAAAAGCTTCTCTACAAACACTCTACAGACGCTGAATATACCGTACTATCAGGGGAAAATAAAATTCCCAATGATGAAAGTATTAGACACGCGAGAAAATCCTTCAGGAAAAAAAAAAGGATAACAGGAAGGGCCGGAGAGCCGCACCTGACACCGGACAAGTTCACGACGCGGTGTTTGTGAGAGGTGACAACCGGCCGTGTGCTTTTGTGCCTTGTGTCCGGTTAACCAGACGCTGAAGACCTGGGTCGGAGGGAAGGCTGGTGTCGGGTGGAGGAGGGAGAGTAGGACGTGAACGTGGAGTAAGAGAAAGAGGAGGAGGAGGAGAAGGAGGAGGAGGAGGAGTAAGAGGAGAAGTAGGAGGAGGAATTGGAGGAGGGGAAGGAAGACTAAGAAGAGAAAGCAGGAGGCAAAGAAGGACGAAAACGTAAACGAGTAGTATGAGTAGGAGGAAGAGGAAAAGAAAGGAGAAAGGGAAGGGAACTACCAAGGGAAAACGCCAAGCCATTACGATTATATAGCACTGGGAAGGGGTCAGGATTTGGCATGGGACAGGGGGGGAAGGAATAGTGCCCAACCACTTGGACGGTTGGGAATTGATCTTCGACCTGCAGGAAGCGAGACCGTCGCTCTACCGTCTAGGGCATTAGACGGTGAGGGGAGAGAAGGAGGAGCAGGAGATTAGAAAGAGATGGATAGGATAAAAAAAACATAGGAAGAGGAGAAACACAAATTGGGGAAATTGAAGGTGGGGTTGATTTGGGATCAGGTTGACGACAGTGAAGCAAGCTAGAGGTTGCGGGTGACTCGTCAGACTGGAAATGGGAAGACCTTTGAAACATAATATTAGAAGGGGAAGGTGGTGGAGGGTGGACGCTGGTCCAAGGTTTGGAAGACGGAAAGGATGATGGGGCTGTGAATGTGAAGGGGAGAGGAGGGAAGGGATTAGGAGGTGAGCAGAGGAGATGGAATGATTGGGAGTCAAGGACAAGTGTGCCAAATACCGGAACAGCTCTTAGGAACTGAGCATCGGACGAGCATTTAGAATATGCTTAGCTGGCTTCTGATATCTTTATATTAGCATGGGAGATGACAGGTGCAATGTGGGAGACAAGTAGGTGAGGGAGGCGACTAGTGTGGGGGATGGAAGTGGAATATCTGAGAGATATGACAAGTATAGTGTGGGCGAGGAACGTGAGATGGAGGTGACTGGAACCGGGTATTGAAGGGCTGTTGGTAACACTATCACCAAAGATATCCTGATAAGTACCACCGAAAAAACTGCCAGGTGCTAAGACAATAGAATATTAGACATAGCTGAAGTACATCACATCAAGCAAGCACACTCAGGCAATCATCAACAGCAAGCTTACTAAAAGGCGCATCCTACCATCTAAAAATAAAACATAAATTCCTCCTTACATCATCTGTTTTAGCCGACCAGTGAGATTACAGGAACAAAATTCTTAGACCATCGACACAGGAAAATCCTTCTTGGCCAACCACTTGGGCTGGAGAGAACAACAACGGTCTCGCTTTATGCAGGTCGGCTTTCAATCCTAGACCGTCCAAGTGATTGGGCACCATTCCTTCCCCCCGTCCCATCCTAAATCCTTTTCCAGACCCCTTCCAGATGCTATATTGTCGTAATGACTTTACGTTTTTTCCTGATAATTCCCTCCTTCTCTCCCACAAGAACCAAACGCGCACAAGGTCTCCAAAACCTAGAAGGGGGCTTCAGTGGAGCGCCTAAATTCCTACAAGAATCCCCACTCTAAGAACAATATCTTGAAACTCTGAATTTTTTTTCCGCTCATGAGGGCGCATGATGGTGTCTTAACCTTTAGGAATCAGGAGCGTCGTCAACTCCACTTATGTTCACTTTTCCACCGCAATATTACAATTATAGTGTAGTTTTGTGCCAGAATCATTGATCTACCCAGTTGGGTCCGATTCAATCCAGATTCTCTTATCTATACTGCCGTTTTAGTACTTTTTTCTGCTTTTGGTTTCTAGTTGAAGCGTTCAAGGAAGTTTACGTTACGTTTTCAGAATGGAAGTGGTGGTTCCTGTGTCAGTTACACTGCAAGAGCATAGCTGACCCCCAGCCAACCTTTGACGGCCCTCTAGCCTGGATCTCAGATCTCTGTAGTGCGGAGCAAGCAGATATGATTACTGTCAGGAGCCAGTAAATAGGTCCCAAGCTCTAAGTGACTGTCGAGGATTCGTCTATATTATGATAGAGTTTCAAGCAAGCTTCAGTTCTTCCTCTAATGTTTCTGCATTATCGTACAACCTACAGCTGCACTCTGTTCCTCTCTCTCGTGAGAATGAAATCTAACACAGCATTTAATATTTAATGGACTCTAGTGAATGCATTCATTACAAGGATGGAAAAGATTATTTAGTGGAAAGCTATATATATATATATATATATATATATATATATATATATATATATATATATATATATATATATATATATATATATACATATATATATATATATATATATATATATATATATATATATATATATATATATATATATATATATATATATATACTACAATGGGGCCTGACAGCGGCCTGACAGCTGAGTGGACAGCGCTTGGGATTTGTAGTCATAAGGTTCCGGGTTTGATCCCCGCCGGAGGCGGAAACAAATGGGCAGAGTTTCTTTCACTCTGATGCCCCCTGTTCACCTAGCAGTAAATAGGTACCTGGGAGTTAGACAGCTGTCACAGGTTGCTTCCTGTTGGTGTTTAACAAAAATGAGGCTTGGTTGAGGACCGGGCCACGGGGACGCTAAGCCCCGAAATCATCTCAAGATAACCTCAAGATAACAATGACTTCATTCGATAATTTAGGAAAAATATATTCCATTGTTAACTTTTATAGATTAAGTGGGTTAAATATATAATAGTGAACTATAATACCTATCACGTAAAAATAGTTAATTGTGTTATATTATGGTAGGATAACTTGTTAATATTTACTGATGCTATTTAAAGTAATATCCTCATCCTGACACCAAACTGTAACTAAGGAAAGGAACTAAGGCACATTATGCGAATGACTTTAAACTATAACATGTAAATAAACATTTAATAAGCCTGGCTCTACTCATTTACATATAACAAAATATTATATACAGGCGATGAGTCACAATAACGTGACTAAAGTATGTTGACCAGACAACACACTAGCAGGTGAAGGGACGACGACGTTTCGGTCCGTCCTGGACCATTCTCAAGTCGATTGTGAGAGCGACTCAGCTCCGTCATACAACACAGCTCCGTCATACAACACAGCTCCGTCATACAACACAGCTCCGTCATACAACACAGCTCCGTCATACAACACAGGTCAATAATACAACACAGCTTAACCATACAACACAGCTCCGTCATACAACACAGCTCCGTCATACAAGACAGCTCCGTCATATAACACAGTTCCACCATACAATACAGTTCCACCATACAACACAGCTCCCGTATGCACCACAGTCTCCCACGCATAGTGCCTACACACAACATAGCTGGACATACTGCAACACGGAACAGAACTTGAACGTCTAAATATATATAAAAAAGCGCCGGGTAGGAGAGGTTTGGAGGCTTCGCGAGAAAGAGAGAGAGCGAGAGAGAGAGAGAGAGAGAGAGAGAGAGAGAGAGAGAGAGAGAGAGAGAGAGAGAGAGAGAGAGAGAGAGAGAGAGAGAGAGAGAGACATCTCACTCCCCAGTCGTTCGCTGATCAGTAAGCGCGATCCACAGCACAATACAACAATGTATACAGCACCACACATGTAGCACAATGTTCACCTCAACATAACCACGCACACAAAACTTTCAACACAACTTCCCTGATCAAAACCAACATAATTGTAATCCGGTACAATTGGCCAAGCAACAGACCTACTTATACAACTTCCAGGACATCTTCAAAAATAAATAAAATAAATATTCCAACACAACTCAACAACCCACAAAACACAGCAACTCAACCACGTCGCTTGTGCTTGCTGGTCGTCGCGTAAAAGATCACGCATCAACAGCTCCTTTATCCTGCCAGCTCCACCATCTTCATCCCCGCAGGCACTCCGTACTCTCGTAATCCAATCCCATCCTAAGAACTCACAGGGGGGGATCAACTCCAAATTGGCAGCGATCAGATCCCCTGCTTCTTATATCAAGTAGTTCCAAAGTTCTTTTCATCTCTGTTGCGAGGCTTGATTATGATCTCAGGGGGTTCACGCTACACTGTCACCAGGCACGGGTTGTGAGCTGGTTCTCTTCACTTTAGTTCCTCCAATAAATAACAAATGTAGTGATATTAGAGGTGAAGCCATAAAATATAAGACCATTAGTACGTGAATTTGAGTCAGACATACTCTAAATATAAGGCCAATGTAGGTACTCTACATCAGGGAATTCTCATGCTGGGGCGTCCGCACTCCAGGTTGGGCAACCTAGGTTACATACAAGATACGAAGATGTTTGTTACTGCGCCTCAGAAGCCGGATGGGAATTCTGAATGCAGTGTGCATTTCCCCTCTGTATGGGCTGACAGTAGAGCGACGGTCTTGCTTCATGCAGGTCGGCGTTCAATCCCCGACCGTCCAAGTGGTTGGATACCATTACTTTCCCCTCCGTCCCATCCCAATTCCTTATCCTGATCCCTTCCAAGTGCTATATAGTCGTAATGGCTTGGCGCTTTCCTCTGATAATTCCCTTCCCTTCCCCTCTGTATTGTAACGATGAAAGTACTACATTTGGAGGAAGGAAAACGAAATTACAATCAAAGCCCTAGGAAACGTTTGCTTGCTGGCAGAGGTAATTAGTGAGAAACGTCAGTCAGGAATTGTTCGCTGTCAGTTTCATGAGCCATCACGTCCTTCTTCTTTCCGCAGTGTCGGGAGCGCCTCTCCCCTGGTACCTCCCCTGGTACCTCCCCTGGTACCTCCCCTGGTACCTCTTAGGTCTCTATCTCGTCGTCAGAGGAATTCATTAGCGCCCTATTCTTAATTTTCACTTTTTAGACAAATGAATGTATTTTCATTTCTGACATTCGTTACTTCGTAGCCAGCCCCTGGTCTCTGTCTCCTTTCCTCATCAGCTGCAGCATCTCATCTCCTCGTCAACAGCATCATCAGTCCTCAGGGTAATTTTTCTCTACAATTTCTGCACCTTGAGTTTTAACCACACCTTCCACATCTCCCAAGAATTATCTCCCCCATCCCAAGCGGTTGCTCTGCAAGAGGCAACCCTCCATTATTGACTCACCCACAAAAGAACCTGTTGATATTTTTTGTATTTCTCCAGCAACAAGTTTCGGGCCCTGGGCAGTACGCCACAATGCCGCTCTCGTCAGCCTTGTTGACAAGTTCCTGACGACGCCTGAAGCAGTCTCAGGCTCGGGAAATTAGGAGGTAAAGAATGTGCAAGAATTTCATAACGAGGAAGGAGTTGAGGAGATTATCCTATTATTAGAGAGGTGGAGCTGAGGGCAGCGGCGGCAAGACGGCCAGTTATTCCGGCTGTTAGGTCGCCCGCTCCAGCCGCTTCAGCTGCCCAGGAATTTCAATTTCTCCTTTATTGATGTTCATAGCGAGCCTCACAAAGCTAGTTTTTACCCTCTTCGTAAATTCCAAGTTTAACGCTTTTTGTTTCCATGTACAGGATAAATGTTTACTGACCTGGTGTAAACAAAGTGTTGCTCCATAGTGTTTCTGACCGACCCCTGCTGTCGTTGCTGCTGTTTCTGCCTGCTCTTGTTGCTGACTGTTGTTGTTGGTAGTATTACCGCTGTTACTGCTTACAGATGTTGCTGTTGCTGCTGTTACTTCCGTTGTTGGCGTGGCTGCTTTTACTGATTTTTTACTATGTTGTTCCGTCTAATGTTCCTAGCTGTGAGCATCTTGGCCTGGTTGCCAGAGTGACGGTCGCGTATATTTTAGGACCGAGCGTCCATCCTCGATGATCCAAATGAATGAAACACGTACATATATATATTGTCTTCTCTAGTTTTTGTTTCTCAATTCCTCTCGTGTTTGTACTCCTCCTTTACTGTGGAGATTGACCCGCATCGTGCATGGTCATTTGGGCAGCTTATCACCGGATCCTGGTTATCAGAACTCGTCAGAATTCGTTGTTGTTGTTGTTGTTGAAGGCACGCTCTTCTGACTGGGAACGATATATTGCGTGAGTGGATCTGGCGAGTGCTTACGTTATATAAATTTTGATTGGTTTTTAATCCTGGATTTCCATGCTTGTCCTGTTAATACTAATCCTGAATATTTGCCGATATGAAGCTTTTAATTTAGGAGGGATTTACGTACGTCGAATGAAATAAGAATAAAGGGTTGGCGTGTGTGTTATTAAGATAAGGTTGCCACGTGAGAATACAATTAGATGAAGGTAAATATATTAGCAAATTGTTTTGATAAGTTGAGTTCACACTGAGAGTGTTACAGAGAACGGAGAATCGATTTTGGTCACATAAATGCTCATTTTGTATATCCATAAATTGGTAATTGTTTATGTTTCTTGTGAATAAACGTTATGTTCACATGCAGGCGATGAGTCACAATAACGTGGCTAAAGTATGTTGACCAGAACACACACTAGAAGGTGAAGGGACGACGACGTTTCGGTCCGTCCTGGACCATTCTCAAGTCGATTGTGTTCACATCATTTAAAATACTGATGGGAATAGGCAAAGCTGGTAGGGACAGATCAGGCCGCGCTCTCGAGTTGTCACACCGTCACAAAAAGATGCACAACATTGCCTGAACCTATAACCTAGCCGAGAACCCATGAATAGAAAACGGGACAGCCCGTCAATTTTACGAGCCGATATGATTTATAGAACATCATATTTTGACGTTTTGTGATTTACACATCAAAATGCGATGTACTATTCGGGAGGACAGGTCGAGTCCCTGTAAAGAGACAACAAGACGAGGGGGCGACTGGTGGAAGCTAACCTCTATTAGCAGCATCAAGATCAATTATAACAGAGTTGTGGAACGTAGAACGGTATAAATGTACAGGTATAATAGCTATGAGGCGGGCGCCCTAGTGTAAAATTGCCCTCGCCGAAGACACAACTAGGTAGTCACAACTTGTCGAGTACACATACCGCTGGTCAGACCCTCCACGAGGCATAAAATAACTAGCGTAGCTAACAAGCCATGCATCGTTCTTGCCAGAGTCGAGAGCAGCCAAGTATTAAAGGTTCAAGATTTTTAATGGTGTTATTACAGCTGCGGCTCTCTACCATGGGCGAAGGATCCTCCAGCTGTTTGGCGCTACGAGGTATTTCTTACGTAAACTGTGTGAGCAATTTTCGTCCTGCTTAGTTATCTAAATTTTGTAAGCTATCTGCCTCCCTACTCTCAGTTGCTACATTTAATGTCATTTAGCTTTCCAGAAGCTACTCTTTTCTGCCTGTAGTTACCTACAGAGAGCCTGACGGCCGAGTGGACAGCGCTCGGGATTCGTAGTCCTAAGGTTCCGGATTCGATCCCCGGAGGAGGCGGAAACAAATGGGCAAAGTTTTTTCACCCTGCTGCTACTATTCACCTAACAGTAAATAAGTACCTGAGAGTTATACAGCTGCTACCGTCTGCTTCCTGGGGGATGTGTAACAAAAAGGAGGTCTAGTCGAGGACCTAGTTTCGGAGACGCTCAGCCCCGACATCATAACAAGATAACCTCAAGATAACCTATAGCTGCCTTTACATCACACTTAACTTCCCAGCAGTTGCCTTTAACTGTTCTTGTTACCCTTAGCTTCTTTGCTGCTGCTCTTAGATGCCCTGTGTCAAGGGTAGACTTTGACAGTTTACACATCTGATGGTCCTTCTGTGACTCTCTATTGCCCTTCGTCCTGAAGTACTAAGTTACCCCCTTATCGTTTCCTCTTCTACTGCAACCACTTAGGATGGACAGTAGAGCGACGGTCTCGCTTCATGCAGGTCGGCGTTCAATCCCCGAACGTCCAAGTGGTTGAACACCATTCCTTCCCCCCGTCCCATCCCTAATCCTTATCCTGACCCCTTCCAAGTGCTATATAGAGTCGTAAGGGCTTGGCGCTTACCCTTGATAGTTCCCTTCCTCTTCTACTGCTGCTACCCTGGAGTTATACTTCTAGACTACTGGTAATCAGTGTAGTTTACATTACTTAGCAACTCAGTTCAAATTAATCAATGTCCAGCATAAAAACATGCACTCAGCTTCGTTGGATTATGTAATTATGAGTGCAAGTAGTCGGTACTATCATCATTATTTTTGCTTGTATTTGAGACATTATCAGTTCACTGGGTCCACTGCTTCACTCGGCCATTAACAGCAGCACTACCCTTGGCATATGCAACCTTACCACTACAATAGAATCAACAGGGAATAAAATAATATTAGATTAAGCAGCTCTAGAATATTCTTTTCCGAACATAATTAATTATTGAGTGCTAGTTACCATGAATTGCACAGGCATTTTTATTAACAGAGAGGATAAGAAAGTATTGATTTTAAGAAAATATTGTTGCAATGTAATCGTACAGAACTCGCATGCATGGACTCTAGACAATTTGTTTTTTTAGCTTATAATAAAATGTTAACAACAGAAGTGATGCAGTATTCTCTATGAACTCAGGAATAAACGTCCCAAAGTTTAAGCTGTACTTGCCTGTTATTTCTGCTAGAAATTACTCATATACGATAAATTACCAATATGATCATTAGCGTAGGCACGTCATTATGTATATAAAATAAAATGGCCATTGAAATATTTAACTACAGTCTTCCGATTTTGTGGTCTTTGGTTCGAGGCTCCGATGTCCCAAGCGAATTAAATTATGCAATCCACGTTTATCGTGGTTAGCAGTTATATATATATATATATATATATATATATATATATATATATATATATATATATATATATATATATAACTGAAAACTCACACCCCAGAAGTGTGAGTTGCATATTGTCCTGGGGACCATTCAGGCTTGTTCGCATATATATATATATATATATATATATATATATATATATATATATATATATATATATATATATATATATATATATATATATATATATCGTACCTAGTAGCCAGAACGCACTTCTCAGCCTACTATGCAAGGCCCGATTTGCCTAATAAGCCAGGTTTTCATGAAATAATGTTTTTTCGACGACCTAACCTAACCTAACCTAACCTAGCTTTTTCGGCTACCTAACCTAACCTATAAAGATAGGTTAGGTTAGGTTAGGTAGGGTTGGTTAGGTTCGGTCATATATCTACGTTAATTTTAACTCCAATAAAAAAAATTGACCTCATACATAATGAAATGGGTAGCTTTATCATTTCATAAGAAAAAAATTAGAGAAAATTTATTCAGGAAAATTTGGCTTATTAGGCAAATCGGGCCTTGCATAGTAGGCTGAGAAGTGCGTTCTGGCTACTAGGTACGACATATATATATATATATATATATATATATATATATATATATATATATATATATATATATATATATATATATGCAAACAAGCCTGAATGGTCCCCAGGACTATATCCTGGGGAAGCTATAGCTTCGGCTATCACTTCCTTATGTCCGGTCGTGATGGTCAAGCGGATTAAGGCGTCCCTGTACATACCAGTTGCGTTGCTCCTGGCAGTATGGGTTCGAGTCACTTCTGGGGTGTGAGTTTTCAGTTATATATATATATATATATATATATATATATATATATATATATATATATATATATATATATATATATATATATATATAGAGAGAGAGAGAGAGAGAGAGAGAGAGAGAGAGAGAGAAAGAGAGAGCAGAAGGAAGAGTGATAATTATTAAATACAACAATTATTATCATAATAATTATTATAATAATATAATTAAATATTAATTATCACTATCCTATTATAGAATAGTGAAAATTATTCACTATTATCACTATTAATTATCACAATAATAATTGTTGTATTTAATAATTATCACTCTTCCTTGTGCTTGGTCTTGAAGGAAGCGGGCCTCGGGTGAAAGGAGGCTGTGATGATCTCTGTCTGGAACCCGTAGGTGCGGGACTGAGACGTCCATCTCCTGGGGCTCGTATTCACCTATTTGTGCTTGCGGGGGTTGAGCTCTGCTCTTTCAGCCCGCCTCTCAATTGTTAATCAGTCAACTGTTACTAACTACTAACAAATTTTTTTCCTCCACCCCCCCCCCCATCAAGCAGCTCGTAGCAGCTGACTAAATCCCAGGTACCTATTTACTTATGGGTAACAGGTGCATCAGGGTTAAGAAAACTCTGCCCATCTGTCTCCGCCGGGTGCGGGAATCGAATCCTGATCCCTAGGTCCACGAGTCTAGAGCGCTGTCCACTCGGCCACCCAGCCGGGATCGTGATTGATCGTGAATGATCGATCGATCGATCTTCTTTCCCCAAACACCATCTTCCCCTTCTAATAGACCTTTTCCCTCCCACAAATCACCACCTCCCTCCCACCAATCAACACCTCCCTTCCACCAATCACCACCTCCCTCCCACCAATCACCACCTCCCTCTCCCAATAGACTATCTGCCTCCCACCAATCACCATCGCCCCCTTTTCCTTGGTCACCTGCACAGGGAGTCGGCAAGAAGCTGCCTCGTCCGCCCAGACATTAAAAAAGCCGTATAGGAGCATCCAAAGTGGTATTCGATCTGGGTTATAAAGGCTAACATCTGTTTATTCTCTTTCTTTTCATGTATCTAGGATATAAAAGTTTCCACGAGGGGGTCGTTTCGTGCCCCACTTCCGTCCGATTAGGCTTCAGGAATCGCAGTGACGCAACGGTGTTGAGTGGGGGGGGGGGGCAGGGAGAACACACGGAAGGGGGTGGGGTACAAAGAGTGGGAAAAAGAGGGGAGGGAGAAAGATATGAAGGGTGAAAGGAATAAGAAGAAGGTGCGAAAGGTGGAAGGGAGACGAGATTAGGTTGGGGGAGGTGGGGGGGAAGGGGAAGGATTTAAAAGTTGGAAAGGAATGAGTATGGTAGGGAAGGAAAGAAGGAAGGAGGAGGTTTAGGAAGGGAGGGAGAGATGGAGGTATGTTGGAGGGAGGAGAAGGATACAAAAGACGAGAGGCAGGAGGAAAAGGCCGCAAGAGGTACAGAAAAACAGGCAGTAAAGGTAGGCAACTAAACAAAGCAAGAGAACATGAAAGTATTTTTAAAATAAGGCTCAGAAGGAGGAGGCTGAGAGTATAGGTACAAAGGAAGAAATAAAAAATAATGCTTGGAAATAAAGCAGGGGGGGGGGAACGGGAAGAGGGAAGATAGGAGAGTGTAAATTAGTAAAAGAAGGATTAGAGTGGATGAAACCCCCGCATAAAAAGGAGAAAAAAAACAGGGAAAAGAAACTTTACTTAGAGAGAGTATGGATTGTTGCGTGAAACTGCATGCAAGCAAGGAGACTTGGGAGTAGGGAGAGGAAAGCAACTTAAAGCATGAAGAAAGTAGAGGACAAAAAGAAATAATAACTGAAGAAGGATTTATCTTTAGTAGAAGAATCTTGAGCAAGCCCTAAGTCATATCATAACAAATCACGCTTGGATTCAACATAATATATAGCTTTCTGGTAGATGTTGACAAAGCTCCTTAGAAAGATGGGCCTTGACCAAATCTGTATCTACAGACAGGAATGTCTGTCAGGTTGTTCATGGGATGGAGGACAGACGCTTGGGGCTAGCCACATTAAACACTGTAGGATGACTGGTGTCACGTTCCCCCCTTAGCAACACTACCAAACGGACCACAAGTACCAACGCAGAAGATCCCACACTCACCAAAGGTCGCCCGAGTGTCATGGAGAATCACGTGGTCCGTCTGCCGGAGAGCTGTCTCACCACTACGGGTTACAGACGTAATGCGTAGGACACCAGCAACATATAATACTCATGGGACGGCTCGAATCTCCACCCAGTGACGCAGTATAACTTTCCTTCACACAAACTGGGCTTTAATAAACAGCGTCCGGGACCTTGAGAGGCTGTCTGCTTCCTATTGCTTAGGTACTCCCTTATCCACTGGAGCACCTTACCAGTTACTCTCCAGCCTGTCTCTCCAGCTTATGTACCAGCCTCTTAAATGGGTACTGTGTCAAAGGCTTTCCGACAATCCAAGAAAAAGCAGTCCGCCCAGTCATCTCTTTCTTGCTATCCTACTGACTACTTACGTAAATCACAAGAGCGTTTTAAATAGTCATTACGTCAACAATGGCTTGTGGGTCTCGGCAGATCAAGGGAACATGGCCACAGTCGTCCGGCTATGAAACACTCAACGGGAGTATATGCTCACTACTTCGGATATCATCATCTACCAATAGTCTCTTCCCCACGTGTTCCCGACAGTGTAAAGTGTAAGTCTGCTCTAAGTCAAATTAAATCATCGTTATTGGCAAAGAGGAACACGGAAACACTTGGTTCTTTTTCGTTAAATGTGTGTTTATGAGCAGTCATGCAACAACTTAAGTAAATGACTCGAAAAGTAAAGCAGTCACTTTAGGCTGCAACAGCAACTGGACAGAACCAGAGTTATTTTAACAACTGCTTGCGGAGCACAAAATCGTCCAATTAATCACGTTAGTAAATAATCAATGACGCCGGTCAATATAAATAAAATAATATTTCTGCAAATATAAATGTAACACAATAAATCCATTGGACTTCTAGTCTCTAGCATTGTAGCTTCCGTATAACTAAATGAATATAATGTCATAAGGCGCTCCCAGTACTCTTATTCTGTTCAATGAGCATAAATGAATAAAATCTATCACAGTTACAATAACATGCCACAAACAACCTTACCCAGTACAAAACATGAAGCATATTACAAAACCAGCTGTACAAAACAGTTGTACTTACGTGACAAGAGCAGAGAGGATGTGTTGAGGCACAGTGAGGTGTGACTGTTCCTAGAAGAGTAACGTAAATAGGCATGACAGCTCGTCGTCTGAACTAGCTACTCCACCAATCTTAATGTTGGGGAGGTTGCAACGAAGTTTCAAGCTCTGAAACTATACACTGTTTGCTCTGTAGTTTAACGCTCATGAAATCTTTATGCGCTCACTTAAATTATTTGTACACAATTTCGAAAACCGAATGTATGTGTTCTATAACTTTTCAGCACTTAAAATATCACACACTTATACCGTCAGTGCTCTTAATTATTGTTATTAAATTCACACCGAAAGAACACCGATAATATGAACACACTATGTTGAATTTTTATTTTTACCTCTTATCTGATGTTTTTTCCTGGCTGCCATTGACTTTAAGGGGCTACTATCACTTGATGGACACTTTTCACTCATGTTTAAGGTTACATGAGTTCTACAGTTGCGACCGACAAGGGCGGGCGTATCCACCTTGACAATGTAAACACTGAGGGAGGTCGTTTGTCAACATGTCCTTCCTTAGGTTAGGCTCATCCAAGCAGCGGGCATCTCCAAAATATTAACATACGGCTTCTTCAAAATTGCCATTTTGTCAATGCAAATTATATTACTATATTATAAAATTAGTTGTATAGTTAGGCCTAGATTAGGCTTGGTTGGGTGGTAAGGTTATGTTTGAAATTATTGGTGGATGAAGCATTAAGAGAGCTGGGATTCCAGCAGAGGATGTGAACGAAGCACTGTTCGAAAAAGAGTACATACGTCATCCAGCCCGTCCTCCTCAACAAAGGTCAAATGGTCGTTTATCCAGCCGCCATACCCCGTGTTTATGAATGAGAAGCAATTTACACACAACCCGTCCTCGACTCAAGTCCATTACAACCAGCGGTCGACCCCACAGACGCATTCATAAATTTTAACATGCTGTTCATTCAAAACAGGAATTTTCGCAAATATAAATTAATATTATGATATATTAGCATATTTTGCATATATAAGCATAGGTTAGGTTAGGTTAGGTGGTTAGGTTCTGTTGGCGATTATTTGTATTTGTAGAACGTGGGTGAAGCATTTATAGCGTTGTGGTTCGAACAAAATTCGTCAGTGAAGCACTTGTTCCGGAAGTGTTCGAACGAAATCAGTTTTGAGTCGTATTTACCCGTTTTTCATTCATAAACAGGGGGTTTGGCGGGTGCATGATATCACTTTTGGGTCTTTGTTTGGAGGACGGGCTGTTACACACGACTCACAACTGATGACGTCTGAACACTTCTGGAACAAGTCTTTCTCTCACGTCCTCTGTTCGAACCTCAATTCTGTAAATGCTTCACCCACGTACTTCAAATACAAATAATCGCCAACAGAATCTACACACCTAACATAACCTACACCCAGCTAAACATTGAATTTTATTGTTTAATAATATTAACTTAAATATGAGAACAAACCTATATTTAATACACAGTATGTTAAAATTGATGAATGCGACTTGCGGGACGATTCGATACTCTAACGAGCCTGGCCTGAGGACAGCCAGGGGCATAACGAGCCTGGCCTGAGGACAGCCAGGGGTATAACGAGCCTGGCCTGAGGACGGCCAGGGGCATAACGAGCCTGGCCTGAGGACAGCCAGGGGCATAACGAGCCTGGCCTGAGGACGGCCAGGGGCATAACGAGCCTGGCCTGAGGACGGCCAGGGGCATAACGAGCCTGGCCTGAGGACGGTTCACGTCAACAGTTGTGAGTCGTGTGTAAAGTATTATTCATTCGCTAACAGGGAGTTTGGCAGGTGGCTCAACGAGCATGTAGAGGGGTTGTGCTCATGGTCTTGGGTACCGTTGGAAGGGAGCGCACATAATATTTTAGCTTCATAATTGATTTAAAGTTTCATAAATAAATATATTTAAAAAAAGATACGGATATGTGTAAAGTGTTTATATATATATGTCTGTTTGTAATTCATTTTGAGGTAATGGCGTGACTTGAACTCGCGCTCTGGTGAATCCCAGACACCTTCCCTAACCGACTCTGCTATGATGGCACAAAAGTCGGCCAACTTAGAACTCTACCGAATTACACAATACACACGTAAATCACATTAGCGTGACATATCAAATAAATAAATCATCCCGGACGTAGTTTCGAATCCTCATCACGACTTGTGGATTTGTTCTATCGAATTCTCTGGGCGGGTCTGGAGCCCCCAAACCGGAGCCCGACCATGGTCTTAACGATGCAGGAGTGAAACAGTATGGGTGAAACAATATCAACTAAACTAAAAGTGCTCAGGATATTGGCTTCAACTGGAAGAAATCCTTCTGATGGCCCCTTGCTTATAGACGGACGGTTCATATTAAATATGCATAAATATTTGAGCAGTGTTTTTAGACTTATTCCTTTTTCTGTTTTAACAAGACCGACAAAGCTTCAGCCACAACAAATAAAATCATCGAAAAATCTATATATTTGAGAAAACTCGTCTGCACTAACAAAACCAATTTGCCTAGACACAAACATTTCCCCATTTTCGAACCACCTTTTTTACTTTTATTTTCCTAAGGTTAAATTTTTGTAGAAAACTAAAATATAAAAATGTGACAATAACACTAACAAAATACATAAAATAATGCTTGCACGTATAGTTAACTTTAATGGAGTTTGGCGTTGGACTTAAAGCCTATCTACCTCTGCAGGCTATTTTAACTTATATTCATCTGCAGAGTTAGTAAGGCCAAAGTGTATTATGTAGTATAAAAATACTGTAAGAATATATCTTTCTTTATCTGTTTGTCTGACCAAAGTTGGAAGACATCCTAAGAGGCTAGCCTCTTACAAATTTTCAGATCAATGATCTGGGGTACGAGACGCACATAGGCTGATTAGGGAAGGCCTATTGCTTTAAATTAAATTGCTTTAAGCAGTATTTGCAATTATAAACAGCCTGAGGTCATTTTCACGGAGTCAGGTGTTAAATATGACATGTGATTAAGGCGGAGTTTCTAATGTCATATAATGTAATTTCTTAGTTCCCATAAAGTTTGTTTTAGTGCTTCCAAATTATATATTTCCCCGAGAGAAATGGAGAGGGGGGGGGGGTAAGCATTGAGAAATGGTGGGTAGATAGATGGATAGCTTGAAAGATGGATACATACATGGATACATAGATGGATAAGTAGATAGTGTATATATATATGGATGGACAGATTGGTGGATAGATGGAGAGATAATAGATGATAGATGAATGGATAAAAAATAGATGGACAAAAAATAGATGGATATACAGATGGATTGACGGATACAAATAGATAGATAGATAGATGGATGGATGGATGAATGAATAAACAATAGATGGATAATTATAGCGATAGATAGGTAGATGGATAGAAAGAAAGAGAGGTAGATATAGATCGATATAAACTGAGATAGATTGATACATAAATAGATAGATGGGAGAAAGAAAGATATATAAATTAAATGTCTCCCTATCCGAGGCTAGAGGCTATACACACTTGGGGGCTAGCCTTTGTCAACTTAGTACCTGTACCACTGTGGGGTACATACCCAACATGGTCGCATCGTGGACGCCACAATTCCAGAGGGAACAGCATGCCATGGCTAAAGACTGACACCCTAACGATCATTGAGACAATGACACCGGCGTCCGCTTCCCTAAATGAATAGATTTTTGTTTAGAGTATGTCACTGATAACGATGAAATTAACATACATATAAATATATATATATATATATATATATATATATATATATATATATATATATATATATATATATATATATATATATATATATATATATATATATATATATATATATATATATATAAAAGTTTGTGAGGGTACCACCTCTGGTGCCAATGTGGGGACCCATAGCCTCGGAGAAGAAAATAAAAAGTATTCAGAGGAGACCTTGTGGTTTCTCACTGAACACTAATATTATCTTCTCCTACCACCCCCATTCTTTTGTATGTACACACACACACACACACACACACACATATATATATATATATATATATATATATATATATATATATATATATATATATATATATATATATATATATATATATATATACATCATTCTATGTCAGTAAAAGGCGTTAACACGTAAATTAAAACAGCTTTTAGCACTTGACAGGCCCTCCCACTTTCTCATAGCCAAATGGAAACTATTTTATTCTTTATATATCTCACACTGAGAGAGAGAGAGAGAGAGAGAGAGAGAGAGAGAGAGAGAGAGAGAGACATAATTATAATTCACTTACAGAGAAGAAACAAGAATTTCAAAAGCTTTCGGCTGTAGTTTAAGAAATGTCTTGAAATGTAGATGGATGTTCAAGTCCGAGCGTCTGTAGTGTCAAGTTTCAGGAACGTTTAAAAACACACTCACAGAAAAAGAGAAAAAAAACGGCGTTATCGGACGCGACGGCCTTACCATTGGAGGAGTACATCAGGCAGTGTTTCCCTAACGCATCAATCTGCAGGCCAGGGTCCAGCACAAACAAGCGCAAATTGCCTCTTCATTACGGTGCAAGAGAGATGATTTGTCAATCAATCAGACAAACATCAACGTGCCACGCATCTCTGGGCTGCAATTAATCCTAAAGATCCAGTAAAATATATTTATTCAGTATATATTTAAAATATTTTCCTTTTTTTAATATTTTGAATATATATTTTAAATAAATATTTTTATTTTCTTCAATTCCATCATGCAAACAGGCTCATAGATATATTCTCTATGTTACCAAGCTACCACAGGTCGTTGTGTTTTGATAAAGACTGACAGCACACTAACACAGGTCGCTGCCGTTCCTGAAGACAGTTACAAAAAAACTCGGGCTATAATTCTCGCATCTTCAGCGTTGTAAAATATGTCATAAAGCGCGTTATAGGAGCCCCAGTCATTACGTAAGGGAAGGAGTTCACATATTCTCTCACTCCTGTCCTTTTACCTCCGCCACCGCAACGCAATATATATATATATATATATATATATATATATATATATATATATATATATATATATATATATATATATATATATATATATATATATACATATATATATATATATATATATATATATATATATATATATATATATATATATATATATATATATATATATATATATATATATATATATATATATATATATATCTGCAGATATCTGCCTACTGAGCCACTAGCACCCAAAAAAAGGAAGGATTCCAGAGACACTAATCTGCTTTCCAATTGGAACTTTAGATCTTCCTTGGGACATGAAGGTGTTAGGTGAGCCTCGTCCCAGTCAAATAATTTGCTGACCACTATATCGTGGATAATATTATTTAATTCACTTGGACTATTGGAACCTTGAACTTGCTACACAAGCAGCAAAGATCGATAAACCCGTATTACCGAACACAAGAGGTCTGTTAAATATGGCCAACAAAGTTCATGTTTACTTAAACACGTAAGTTTCACAAACGTCTTAAATCAGACATGGGCTTCTTCAGTGAGACATAGACTTCTTCACTGATGCAAAGAGAATAACTACTTTACATACCCTTTACTGTATAAACACTTGACGAACTTATTGGCAAACTACAAATTATTAAGTGGCTTTGCCGGTGGAAGGAGGGAGCCAGTGACTGAGCGGACAGAACACTGGACGTATGATCCTGTGATCCCGGGTTCGATCCCGGGCGCCGGCGAGAAACAATAGGCAGATTTTCTTTCACCCTGAGGCCCTTGTTACCTAGCAGTAAATAGGTACCTGGGAGTTAGTCAGCTGTCACGGGCTGCTTCCTGGGGGTGGAGGCCTAGTCGAGGACCAGGGCACTGGGACACTAAGCAACGAAATCATCTCAAGATTGTACAATAGAGCCTTTCTCAGCAAATCTTGCTAGTGTATATCAACTTTTCCTCTAGAACAGTACATCACTATAATCATTATTTTCATCATCATCGTCATTAACTTAATTTTTTTATCGCAATCACTGAAATTATCGCACTCCCAAAATTAACATAATTTTTTATCGCAATCACTGATAATTTATCGCCATCATCAACCATGCCAATAGAATCCCTCTTCTACCCAAGTCATCGTTAGTAGCAGGGGCATCCCCCTCACCAGCGCTGTATTCCGATCCTCGGTTCGAGGTTTGGAGGCGAGTTACTAGGGGGCCAATTGGCCCTTTCAGCAGCGACAAAGCCCGTAAGAGCCCGCGGAGGTTGGAGGAATACCAAACGGTCCTCGGCTCCTCGCTTTATACACACCGAAATTCACTTAAAAGTCGCCCACAAGAAAGTTCGGCCGTCCGACGCGGGGGAGAATTTGGGATTCATAGACCGACTAGAAAAGAGGTCCGAAAACTTCATCTGAAAGTTTTTAATACGCTGGAGGCACCAGAAGAGAGGGTGTTTGATTGCAATGTTCATTTTTCTCGAGTGATGTTTGTATTTTTGGTTAGTGTATCGCCCTTCGGGTAAATTTGATTAGCTTTCTTACTGTCCTGTCCGATACTGCTTGAAACACTCTTTTTATCTGGGGTTCTGCGTAATCTCTTATTTTTTCTCTAGTAGAAATGTTCTCAATAAGTTACGTTTGGAAAGTTTCTTTTGTTTCCTAAATGTCTTGGCTAACAAGACATCTTTTTTCTAGTTGTCAACATATATATATATATATATATATATATATATATATATATATATATATATATATATATATATATATATATATATATATATATATATATATATATCATCCTCGTGTGTTTGGAATTTGTATTCTCTTAAATGTAATATTTTTTTGAGATCTGTTCATGCTTGTGCCTGTATGTGCGTGTTTACTGTTGTGTGTGTGTACTCACCTAGTTGTACTCACCTAGTTATGTTTGCGGGGGTTGAGCTCTGGCTCTATGGTCCCGCCTCTCAACCGTCAATCAACAGGTGTACAGATTCTTGAGCCTATTGGGCTCTATCATATCTACACTTGAAACTGTGTATGGAGTCAGCCTCCACCACATCACTTCCTAATGCATTCCATTTGTCAACCACTCTGACACTAAAAATGTTCTTTCTAATATCTCTGTGGCTCATTTGGGCACTCAGTTTCCACCTGTGTCCCCTTGTGCGTGTTCCCCTTGTGTTAAATAGCCTGTCTTTATCTACCCTATTAATTCCCTTCAGAATCTTGAATGTGGTGATCATGTCCCCCCTAACTCTTCTGTCTTCTGTGTGTGTGTGTGTGTGTGTGTGTGTGTGTGTGTGTGTGTGTGTGTGTGTGTGTGTGTGTGTGTGTGTGTGTGTGTGTGTGTGTGTGTGTGTGTGTATGTGTGTGTGTGTTCACGTTGACTGTACTTCTGCGTGTGTGAATATTATAGCAAACACTTCGAGCTGGCGAGACCCGACCATCTGTTGCCATCTTTCCCTCCTCGCCGTTGTTCTGTCTAGCCGTCCCACACAGCTGTTGTGTCCCGCCGTCCACACAGTTGTTCTGTCCAGCCGTCCACACAGCTGTTCTGTCCAGCCGTCCACACAGCTGTTCTGTCCAGCCGTCCACACAGCTGTTCTGTCCAGCCGTCCACACAGCTGTTCTGTCCAGCCGTCCACACAGCTGTTCTGTCCAGCCGTCCACACAGCTGTTCTGTCCAGCCGTCCACACAGCTGTTCTGTCCGATCCGTCCTCCGTTCAGCGAGTCAAAAAATGCTCTTCCCAAAGTCGAACCCGAGTCTTCTAAAGTCGTTCGGCGTTTTTTTTTTTTTTTGGTTCAGTCATGCTGCTTTTTTTATTTAAGTCGCGCGGCGATTTTTCTTAAGTCACACAGCTGTTTTTCTTAAGTCGCGTTGCTGTTTTCTGAAGTCGCACATCAAACTTTAATTAGAAAAAGTCCTCTTAGTGTTGCTGTCTACATCCCGACCTCCTTACATGAAGTTAATGGCAATCAAGGTTTTTGAATGTATATATCAAAAACATGGGCGACCTTAACTGTTAGAACAAACTTTCTGCCAGAGTGTGTGTGTGTGAGTGTGTGTGTGTGTGTGTGTGTGTGTGTGTGTGTGTGTGTGTGTGTGTGTGTGTGTGTGTGTGTGTGTGTGTGTGTGTGTTCGTGACTGGGTGTTCGTGTATTTTTGTCTGCTTCTGTGTCTGTTTTTGCTGTATAAATCGATCATTAAATATTCAACCTTTTCCACAAGCACCGAGTCTTAGTGATCCTTTGATGTTCACAGCTGTGGGATGATCGGTCGTCGTGGCGAAGATGCGAGGTTAGGGTCTTTGTATTGTTTCTTGTAGTTGTCGAACCTCTTTTACATAGACGTAATGGCTTGGTGCTTTCCTCCCTGATAGTTCTCATCCCTTCTTTTTCATCTGTTCCCGAAGACCTGATATTTGGTGATAATATCTGATATCTTGCTGTCGATCGATACAGCCTGCTATCTGTTTTAAAGTAATTTTACACACATATACATACACTCACATCCGCGCTCACACACACACACACACACACACACACACACACACACACACACACACACACACACACACACACACACACACACACACACACACACATACACACACACACACACACACACACACACACACACACACACACAGGTAACAGGGGATAAGAGTTCAACGTGATAAGTGAGAGTCATTGCTTTAACTGAGAAGTTGATGGAACATCGGGGCCAAGAGCAATCGTTCGTACCAGTGCTCTGTTTAACAGCACCTTTTGGTAAGTGTTAACTTACCGAAGTAAGTGGTAAGTGCAGCCTAACACTTTTCTAAATGCTAACTGGATAGGTAAGTACTGAACACAAGTGTTAGGCCGCTGGCGAATCAATTATGAAATCCCCCTAAAAATCTAGGGAATATTTATCATCCCCTCGTACGTGTGTCAGGGAGGGGAAAAAAGGAACCTATATGTTACGACAATATCAGGATGATATCTTTACTGGGGAAAAAGAATGGTCGCGCGTACCTTCGTGTTATCCTCATGGTGGCTGCCCCCTCTCTCTAGTACCAAGGAGACATTATTTGAACTAAGGAATGATGGAGCTAATCTTGGTGGCGAGAGAGGAAAGGAGGAGATAATGCAGGCTGGTTCGAGAGAGAGAGAGAGAGAGAGAGAGAGAGAGAGAGAGAGAGAGAGAGAGAGAGAGAGAGAGAGAGAGAGAGAGAGAGAGAGAGAGAGAGAGAGAGAGAGAGAGAGAGAGAGAGAGAGAGAGAGAGAGTATGTGTGTTGTGTTCGAAGAGAAATAGCAAGAGGCGCAGCAGAAGAGGGGAAAAAAATAGGGTAATGGGAAGTTAAATACCTTTTAGAGGACATCTGGGTGGCTTATTTTCCTTGGGAATTGCCAACACGCATTACTTTTCTTCAGGAGTGGAGTGCGAGGCCTGATAGTCCGCGAACTGCTCCAGGATTTTAAGGTTTCGTTGTCAGGCGGAGTTGGAAGTGCTACAGTTTAGGAGTAAACCATTACAAGTAGACCGCGTGTGCCGGTCGTTACGTTAGTGAAGTTTTAGGCAGGGCAATAATTTCTTATCTGGCAATTTTGAGCATAACTAAAGTTATGATATAGGGAAATAAATACATTTTTATAATGGAAATTCGTGTTTCGTATTTTGTGGATGTTTGGGGAATTCGGTCTGAGTTCTAAGTCTCTTTTTCCTCTCTCCAACTCCTGAACTTATTAGTGACGTTCATCTGAATGGAATTTAAATGGTACCATTATGATAATGGTATGATTTAAATTGTTCTTATGATAATTTAAATTTAAGTAATAATTAAATCATACCGCTTGGATTTTTTTTATATATAGCTAAAGGGGAAAAATAATATTGACTCATAAGCTAATTTTTTTTCTCCCTTTTTCGTGGTATATATATATATATATATATATATATATATATATATATATATATATATATATATATATATATATATATATATATATGTCGTACCTAGTAGCCAGCCAGAATGCACTTCTCAGCCTACAATGCAAGGCCTGATTTGCCTAATAAGCCAAGTTTTCCTGAATTAATATATTTTCTCTAATTTTTTTCTTATGAAATGATAAAGCTACCCATTTCATTATGTATGAGGTAAATTTTTGGTTATTGAAGTTAAAATTAACGTAGATATATGCCCGAACCTAACCAACCCTACCTAACCTAACCTAATCTATCTTTATAGGTTAGGTTAGGTTAGGTAGCCGAAAAAGTTAGGTTAGGTTAGGTTAGGTAGGTTAGGTAGTCGAAAAAACATTAATTCATGAAAACTTGGCTTATTAGGCAAATCGGGCCTTGCATAGTAGGCTGAGAAGTGCGTTCTGGCTACTAGGTACGACATATATATATATATATATATATATATATATATATATATATATATATATATATATATATATATATATATATATATATATATTATTAAATATGACCGAAAAAGTAAGATTGATAATTCTAACACGAATTTTCTCAATCTTTCGTACATTTCTTTTCACTGTTGGAGGTAAATCAAAAATCAATTCTCCAAAATTTGATTTACCTCCAACAGTGAAAAGAAATGTACGAAAGATTGAGAAAATTCGTGTTAGAATTATTAATCTTACTTTTTCGGTCATATTTAATAATATATGCCTACAGGAAAGACTGCTACCAAAATATACTAATATATATATATATATATAGATATATATATATATATATATATATATATATATATATATATATATATATATATATATATATATCCCTCATAGTTTAGTTCATATGGCTTATCAATGAGTGAATTCAGCATTGTTTAGGTCATGTGGTTTAAACTTCGTATTTTGGATCACTAACTGAAATGACAGAGGCCATTAGCGAGTCAATTTTGGACGCTTTCTGCATGTAAGGTTCGTGAAAGTCAGTAAAGATCCGTAAAGGTCAAGTGATCTACTATCCATAATAATGTGTCTGTAATGCACGATTGTTTTGTCCTCTGCATTTAAATAAAATAGTATATTGTATTGGGAGTATATTATTAAATTTCTTAGCTAGCTTTATTTATTGTAACTTTTGAATTTGTATTATTCATTGCGTAAATTTACCTTGTGTGTGTATGCGCTATAGGTTGATTTTATGTATTTGTTTTACTCCTAGAATTTAGATCATATTAACTGACATGGAGTTATGGAGGACCTTTTTAAACATCTCGTGAAGTGTTGTAAATTGGAAGGTTGTCATGTTGGGTATTAATATAACTATAAGCTGTACCACTTTTGTTAGAAAGAAAGAATTTCAATACATGATGCATATATGAATGAAATATCAGTACCTTCCTCATGAGTCGACATTCTGCTTTCATCCCTCTCGTGCTTATTCTTTTATGTGATTTCCCCCGCCTAACTTTCTTTAAATTTTTACAATGTGAATATACTCCTACAACTTTTTTTAAAATTTGTCTATATCTCAATGATACCAAGTTATACGAGCCACACCGCTAATCTGATATTTCCTTATTGAACCATCTCATTAATTAAGTACCATTGGTTCACTTTGAACAATCCTTTGGTAGCGAGCTTCATTTATGTTCTTATATCGCTAAAATCAATTCCTTGCCTCATGGTAATGGCTGTGTGCTGTTATATACTGTTATTAACGCCTTGTTACGTGACCACTATGCCACTGCTATTCTATATATAATGATAAAAACTTTTCAAGATACGGTTAACATACATGAGATTTAAATACGATAATAAAACTGCGGTATTGTTACTCTGGAAAATCTCTAAGATCAACGTATCATTGACGTAATGACCTCGGAGGAGGTTCATGGTTAAAAAAATGTGATGACCACTAAGAAGGTTAATAGTGTAAACGTCATGACCATGGTGAAGATTAATAGTGTAAATATCATGACCATTGGTGAAGATTAATAGTGTAAATATCATGACCACCGAGGGATTTAATAGTTTAAACGCCGTGACCCATTTGAAGATAATCTCGTTTATCGTTATTAATATACGTCTATTTTTATTAGCTGTCCGGCCGGATGCTGTAAGCACGCGAGCTGACTGTGTAAACGTCGACTGGTCCTGCAAATAAACATCTTCCTTGTGCTCTTGACTCGATCCTTATCGACGAAAGCGCTTAGCTAAATGTTTGTGTTTCAATGGCAAATGGTGCACTACCTGAGAGGGAAGAACGTTGAGTCTCAGCGTATATTCAAGTCGAGGAACCTCAGGTCTTCCTTGTTCACGACATGTCGTCATCTTCAGCCTCGAAATGCATTTTTTGTTTTCCATTTATTTGGTGTTTTATCGATGATCTGAAATAATTTTCCTTGTTGACAGTACGACACAACAGAAGTTCATATCCGGAATGAAAAATTTAACATTGCAATACTGTAAGCAAAAGATAAATTCAGATCATTGCAATGTCTACTCAGATCAACATTTACAATGTGCAGTCAGGTCAACATTTGCATTGCACAGGCTGATCATTTAGAGATGTTAATGAACTCTGGTGTTATTTCAGACCTTGCTTAGTTTCAAGACTTCAAAACATTACCTAGCTTCATTCTCTTAAAGGTAATCTATAAATATTTTATTTATCACATCTCTAATAAATATTGTCCTTAGGAAGAATTCATTCCTAGTTTAAGTCCAATATCACTTCCTTCCCCCGTCTCATCCCAAATCCTTATCCTAACCCCCTCCCCCCCCTTCCAAGTGCTATATAGTCGTAATGGCTTAGGGCTTTCCCCTGATAATTCCTTCCTCCCATCTATTTTTGTTGTTAACCTAATCATAATAATAATAATAATTGTAAACATAAACATAACTTTACTGTTCCCCATTTGTCCGCCTCTCTTGTTTTTCATATTTTTTCCGGTTTCCCGCTTCGTTTTATCCATTTCCTGCATCCTCAAATCTCACAGAACCAATCAGAAATCCTGAACCCACATTTCCTAAAACGCTTTACCTTCACCTCCAGCCGATGGGAGCCTGAAGACGGACCAAAAGTTTAATAATATCGGATCAAAGCTCTTGCAAAACGATTCAGATATTTGGTCTTCAACCAACGGGGCTGAAACAGCACAAGTCAGAGAACTATTGTGAGATCCGCTCCTTCACTCACTCTCCGGAGAAGCCCAGATGATGGCTGGGTTGAGGAAAGGGAGTGGCGTACGTGGGTGAGTAGAGAGTGGATAGGTGGGTGCGTAGAGAGTGGATAGAATGAAAGAATAGGTAGAATGAAAGTGTGTAACTCGGTGGGTAGGGAGTGGGTAAGTGGATGGGTAGAGGCGCGGAGAGAGAGAGAGAGAGAGAGAGAGAGAGAGAGAGAGAGAGAGAGAGAGAGAGAGAGAGAGAGAGAGAGAGAGAGAGAGAGAGAGAGAGAGAGAGAGAGAAAGAGGGATGTGTGTGCATTGAGAATAGCTAGGTGGGTGAAAGTAGCGTGGAAAGATGGATACATATTGGATAGGTAGGAAGCTGGAAACAGGGTGGATTGAGAAAGGGAACATGGGCGGACAGAGAGTAAGTAAGTAGGTGGTGGAGAGTGAAGAAGTGAGTGGATGGTGAGTAGAGTTGGTAGATATATTGTGGATCGGTGAATATGTAAAGAGGGAACAGGTGGGTGTGTAGAGGTGTATAAAAGGTGGGTATGTAGTTGAATATAGACAGTAGGTGGGTAAGCAGAGAGTTTGGGTGTGGATGAAGAGAGAGGAATTTAGAAGGATAGTGAGTGTTTAGATGGGTGACTATAGACGAGATAGATGGGATGATAGAAAGTGGGTAGGAAGGCGGATGGAAAGTGGGCCGGGAAAGTAGGAGGAAGAGAATGTTTACCCTGACCTATACGCGATGCGCGATTATTGCTCTGGTGTTGACAAGCCACATCTGGGGGCAGGGAGTCTGAAAAGAGAGAGAGAGAGAGAGAGAGAGAGAGAGAGAGAGAGAGAGAGAGAGAGAGAGAGAGAGAGAGAGAGAGAGAGAGAGAGAGAGAGAGAGAGAGAGAGAGAGAGAGAGAGAGGGAAAGAGGGAGAGAGGGAGAGAGGGAGAGAGGGAGAGAGAGAGAGAGAGAGAGAGAGAGAGAGAGAGAGAGAGAGAGAGAGAGAGAGAGAGAGAGAGAGAGAGAGAGAGAGAGAGAGAGAGAGAGAGAGAGAGAGCTTTATGGTTCAAGGCTTCGAGCAAGGTTCTTGCTGGACAAGTCTGAGAGCTGGCACTTGGCAGACAAGCCAGCGAACATACAACGTAACCCCAAGGTCAGTTTTACTATATGCTGTTTCAAAGTTGTAGCAAAGTTAGAAAGGTTGTCGTTGCGTTGCGAGACTACTGGGAGTTAAGAGATTTCATTGAAGATATTTCTAATATCTCAATTCTGAGATCTATCTGAGTTCACAGCCTAGGGATTGCCCTCAAGGCCAAATTGGAGAGTATCCTTTCGGTACTGATGTCGACTAATTTAAGGGTTAATACATCGACATCAGTAAAAAAAAACTAGATAATAATAATAAGTAAACGGCAAAATTAGAAAAATCCGATTGCTTAAATAATTAAGCAGTAGTACAGAACTCTACCATATCTGGACAAGGAGTTTGTCTTTAGTACAGTAGGGTTTAGTAAGAACTAGAAGCTACAAAACAATACAATAATGGGTGAACTAAACACTGACATTCAGGGAACATTGACGCTTAGTTGTTGATCAATATCTTTGATCTGTGCCGAAGAACATCGAGAAATAATACTGTCTGGATGACAAAAGCCCACGAATTTGATTAACGCGTCGCGACATTTGTAAAGATAATTTCCCAAGTTGCTGGAGTTGCATTCCTGCAATGGAAGTTTTCCCGCCTCAGTCGCGCGACGGGAAACGGTTGTTTCCCTCCACAGGCAGCGTCTCGCAGCCCGACAATTCAAATTCAAATGATCTGGATTTTCGCTTGAGTGGTCCAGCCTGAGAGGTACGTTGGTGCCTCAGCAACCCAGTCTCTTGACTTGCCACAACGTACAGAATACAAAGTCTTAACCTAATAAGAAATGCACTAACCCTAGCTACCTATATATATATATACCTAACCAATCCTTCCGATAAATAGAAAACGTGGATATTTGAGAGCCGCTACTGGCCACAAAGGTTGTTGTGGTCTACACTCTGGCAACCTGGCCAGGGTTCGTTCCTCCTCATGAATAACTGATGACAAACTTTTGCCATATGTTTTCATTTTAACAGGAAATGATACTTTGGCAGAAAACTCGACAGCTTTCTTCGCCGTCGTGGAGTTTGTCTCTAAGTTTACGATAACAACAAAAGATAGCAGCTAATCTGGAAACTATACTGCAGGTTGGTGAAACTCTGTAAGGGTACTATATATTTCTCTCTCTCTCTCTCTCTCTCTCTCTCTCTCTCTCTCTCTTTGTATATATATATATATATATATATATATATATATATATATATATATATATATATATATATATATATATATATTTATATATAGGAGTACCACCTGTGGATGTGTTTGTATGAACAATCAGCCTTGAAGAAGAGGAGAAGCTGCTTGCGGGAAAGCCTTGTTGGGCTCCCACCTGCGTAGGTACGTAATGTCTTTTCCTTGCATTCCATTTATTCATTGTAATTGTTCATTAACAGCCTGAGAGAGAGAGAGAGAGAGAGAGAGAGAGAGAGAGAGAGAGAGAGAGAGAGAGAGAGAGAGAGAGAGAGAGAGAGAGAGAGAGAGAGAGAGAGAGAGAGAGAGAGAGAGAGAGAGAGAGAGAGAGAGAGAGAGAGAGAGAGAGAGAGAGAGAGAGAGAGAGAGAGAGAGACAGACAGACAGACAGACAGACAGACAGACAGACAGACAGACAGACAGACAGACAGACAGACAGACAGACAGACAGACAGACAGACAGACAGACAGACAGACACAGACAGACACAGACAGACTATCAGAACTCTGCTCTGTGGTACTTTGGTGAAATCTAAAAGAAGCAAACCTTTCCCGGCTTGAAGAATTTGTCTAAGAGGAGAGGATTTGATTGTTGAGATTGTTTACCGGGGAAAAATCGCATTTGTGTTGTGCCGAGAGTCCGAACACCTTCACAGACACCAACGTAATCATGTTGGGAAGTGTGCGTGTCCCGTCTGTGTAGATTAAATACACACAGACACACACACACACACACACACACACACACACACACACACACACACACACACACACACACACACACACACACACACACACACACACACACACACACACACACACACACACACACACACACACACACACACACACACACACACACACACAAATCCTCACTCCCATGGAACAGCTTTCCCCCCCCACCTCACAAATCCTCACACCCATGGAACAGCTTCCCCCCCCACCTCACAAATCCTCACACCCATGGAACAGCTTCCCCCCCTCACAAATCCTCACACCCATGGAACAGCTTCCCCCCCCCCCCCACCTCACAAATCCTCACACCCATGGAACAGCTTCCCCCCCCCCCACCTCACAAATCCTCACACCCATGGAACAGCTTCTCCCACCAGCAGAACACTCACCAAGGAGGCGATTTGAGAAGGGACAGAAGAAAGTGAGCCTCAGGGGCAATGTACACTAACATAGATGGAATTACAAATAAAGCAAATGTGCTTTGAGAATGGGTACTAGAGGAAAACCCAGACATAATAGCCCTCACAGAAACAAAGTTAACGAAAACCATATCAAATGCAGTGTTCCCTCAGGAATATTATGTTAATGAAAGAGAGAGAGCAGGAAGAGGTGGAGGTGGTGTAGCTCTGCTCGTAAGAAAAGGCTGGGACTTTGAGGAGATGGTCATTCAGGGCTGTGAGGGTTTCAGTGACTACATAGCAGGTACTATAACAAATGGAATGCATTAGGCTGAATGCATTATTAGACTGCATGGTTGACAAATGGAATGCATTAGGAAGTGATGTGGTGGAGGCTGACTCCATACACAGTTTCAAGTGTAGATATGATAGAGCCCAATAGGCTCAGGAATCTGTACACCAGTTGATTGACGGTTGAGAGGCGGGACCAAAGAGCCAGAGCTCAACCCCGCAAGCACAAATAGGTTAGTACAATTAGGTGAGTACACACACACACACACACACAAACACACACACACACACACACACACACACACACACACACACACACACACACACACACACACACACACACACACACACACACACACACACACACACACGCACACACACACACACACACACGCAATAAGGGGACCAGAGGAGCCTGCAGGTGCAGTAACACAGTAGAAGCAGCCCACTGGGACCTCTCGTTCCCAGCATCACTACATCTCCGGACCAGTCAAACATAATGAAGTACGGCAACACAGTGCTATCCCTCCAAGCCACCGCGTTCTATCTTCTCGACCTCCAATACCTCCCTGTCAACCGTACAGACCAACCACACACACACACACAAGTATTCCTACATTCACCAAACATTCGAGGAAAATTTCACTCATCATTTTCTTTTCATCGTGTCTTTTGGAATAATTTACATTTAAAATGTCTGGTGATACGACGAGATATTCAGTGCGACAGGTGAAGGAAACGTTTTGAGCGAGTATCATGGCAGTGATAACTCCTTCAAAGGAGCATCGCAATGATATTATTGACGCTCGATGGGCTACAAAGCTTGTTTACATCCTTGGGGGGGGTGTTTTTCTTCCCGTTTGCACATTTGGAATATATAATTTTTTTTGTTCTATTGAAATGCCTTTCGCTGTCTGGGAGTTTATAAATGCTTTGCTCTCGGGAGCATTGGTTCTATCGCAAATATAAAATTTTAAATAAATCATTTATAATTCTTTATAATTTTCTGTTTTCTACTGAATGACACAGAAAATAGTTTTATGATGTTAGGAATGATATAAATGTATACAAATAAAATATAAATATGTAACAACAGCCAATTTCTAAGCTGTTTATGATGCGTCTTAAAATATTAATGAATTAAAGATTATGGATGATTAAAAGCGTAAATCAGACATTTATGTAAATGATTTTGGGGGAATATCTACAGGAGCAGTCTGGTACTGGACAACAGGCCTTCTGCAGTGTCTTTAACGTTTATGCTCTTAAATGAGTCACAGTGATATCAGAAGGAACTTCGTCAGCTTAAAAATCTTAAATAAATGGAACGAATTAGATGAGGAAGTTATCGAGTTAAATTCAATAAACAGTTTTAAACCTAATTAAGTTTCTGACTCAGGAAGCAAAAACCGACCGGGATTCTTCCTCGTTGAGCAAAAACCCTGCTTGATTAGCTGTTCAACATTCAGACAAAATATCCAGATAAGCGACGAATTTTCCGGAGCGACATTAGCCCAAAGGTATAAAAGGTAGCAGAGTTAAAAATCCCACCAGTTATAACAGGACATGAGAAAAAAATCTGTTATTTTTCCTAATATCGATTACCTTCCAAAGCTGTGAAGCTTTGTCTCAATCACCTTCATAAGTTCTCAAAATCGTTACATTCCAATCATTTGGGCTATAATGACTATAATCCATGTTTCAGATATCAATATTGAGCAAAGATGTTGTCAAATATAAAGTAATTCAACATATGAAACCATTGTAGTAGGGACAGGTTTATAAATTTATTTCGCCATTTGGTTTCCTGTGTAAATAAAAATGCCGTGAGCGTAAGATCTCATTTCTAACACTGTTTCATGTTTGAGTTCAGCTCTTCTTGGAAGGCAGGTGATCCCTGAACACGTCATGACGAGCTGCGGTACTTCGTTCGTCCTGGAGACGTCGTTCATTCTAATTATCAGGTCTACCAAACTATTCATTGACCGTCGTTATCAGTCATGTGTCCGTTAGCCATAGACCTCTTGCACTAAAAGCTTCTGTACAATTGCAGTAAATATTTAACTATGGCTTTTTAGTCAGCCCGAAGATTGATGCATGATTAAAAATGCTGCCAAGTGAGGCCTGGGAGTCGAGATGGACCGCTGGCGAACGTCAATCACAGACAGACTCTCGATCTGTCTTCAACATCCAGTGTTGCAGAAAAGAATTAAAATATAGACCATTCGAATGTTCTGGCCGAATATAATCACATATAAAATATAATTTCGTAATTTGGTTTTCATTATTAATTAAAAAATAGTTAAATGCTTTCTGAATAATATATACAGTATACATTCAATATGAGAGAATGTCCTGTGAGTTTGTCTGTCTGTTCAAAGTTGGAAGCCACACACTTGAGGTTAGCTTTATCCAAATTTGTAGGAAAAAGGGTCAGGAGTCGGGACGGACACAGGCTGATCGGGGTAGGCCTAAGTTAAATGATTTAAGAAATATTATTATATATTCATATCCCCCCATCCGATCCCGGTCAAGTGCGATATATGTTATGATGTCCGAAGACCTTTTCATCAGAAAGGTGTGATAGGAGAAAAATTACTGACTCCCAACGGCCTAAAAGTACCAGTAAAAAAAAAATATGATGTATTCAGATCTGGAACCTATGTGGACCAGACCACACACTAGAAGGTGAAGGGACGACGACGTTTCGGTCCGTCCTGGACCATTCTCAAGTCGATTGTCCTGTGGACAATGATGGTGGAACCTATGTTTATAAGCAGAGCAAAACGTCCACCAGACTGTGGGACACATTGATTGCCAGAATCCGGTTGGGTTACCGTTACCTGTGGAAGGTGGCTACAGGTGACGGTTCTCTCAATCCTGTGCACTCCAGGTGCAAACTCTGTGAGCAGGAACATGTGAGAAGAAAATGTGAGCATTATCTTGACACTATATCACCGAAGCCCACTTATCAGTCCATTTAGACCCGTTGGCATGGGGTACCTGGAGTTTTGCAATTACTTTATTCCCTCTCTCGTGTTCTTGAAGATATCCTCATATTGCTCCCAGAGTCTGCCAGTGCAGTACTACTTATCACATGCCTCTGTATGACTAACCATCCTGTGTGATGAGGATTTTTAGCATCACGTAGCTAGTTTTTAACACACTCTGTACTCCCCTTCATGTAGTCTAGAGTAGCTGCACAAATGCAGATATACCTAAATCTGTTGATAATAATAATAGTAAAGAAACACTTCCTTATATAAACGCATAACTTTGTTTCATTTTCCATAATGTTATATTTTATGAAATACAAGAGGGCCTAATCATGGGAGGGACGGGAGAGGGCGATAACGGGGAGTTGGGGGGTTGGGGATGGGAAGGGGGAAGAAAATGACGGGAAGGGAGGGCGGAGGACGAGGGAAAGGGTGATCAGGGGTAGTGAGGACCAGGGGAAGGGTGAAGGGTGACAGCCAAGCTGGAACGCATGCTGGCGACGACAGTACTGAAAAAAATTATAAAGACAAGACGTCAGAAGTCAAAATAATGAGCAAGAACTAAATTGCATTTTGAAGAAACTGATAAAAGTTGTGATGACTAACTGGCTCTTGCTTCTCGGGAAGCACTCACTGCTCGACCTTCCCGTGAGACATAAATCATCTTTTATAAGTTCCCTTCTCAAAAGTTACTTTTTCTTGCTTCATCTTCTGTGCCTTGCTATTTCACTGCCTCTATTTTACGATTAAAGTTCACTATCTCTTGCGTATTTGCATTTATTCCTTTGCATATCCTTCAGCTACATCAAAGCTAGTGAGAATTGAAGCACCAGAGAGAGGGGAAGTTGTCCTCCCTTCAGAAATATCCGCTCGACTGAGGACACTACTGTGTAGCAATACATGGTCATCACAACATGAATAAGCTAATCTTCATACGCTAATGTTTTATACTATGATAAAGAAGAGAGAGAGAAAGAGAGAAAGAGAGAGAAAGAGAGAGAGAGAGAGAGAGAGAGAGAGAGAGAGAGAGAGAGAGAGAGAGAGAGAGAGAGAGAGAGAGAGAGAGAGAGAGAGAGAGAGAGAGAGAGAGAGAGAGAGAGAGAGAGAGAGAGAGAGAGAGAGAGAGAGAGAGAGAGAGAGAGAGAGAGAGAGAGAGAGAGAGAGAGAGAGAGAGAGAGAGAGAGAGAGAGAGAGAGAGAGAGAGAGAGAGAGAGAGAGAGAGAGAGAGAGAGAGAGAGAGAGAGAGAGAGAGAGAGAGAGAGAGAGAGAGATGAGTCTCGCTTGGAAGATACACTTCCCACAATGTTAAAGCAAAATCTCACCATTGGAAAGAAGAGTAAACCTACGGAAGAGGAGCGACCCACAATATGACAAGACAGTCCCATCATGGGAGGGGATTCTTATCATGGGAGAGGAGCCTAATCATTCGTGAAGAGTCCCACCATGAAATAGTAGTCTCATAATAGAGGGGAGGAGCGTGTGACGATGAGAAAGGAGCATCCCACCATGGAAAAGACGCGTGCCACCACGAGAAAGGAGCGTTCCCATCATGGAAAAGAAGCGTCCCACCGTGAGAGGATCGCCCCAGCCAGACAAAAAGATTAGGCCGGCAGCGTGTGACGGAAGGTGCTTGTTGACCCAGCCAGCTAATATGAACACACGCCCGCCAGACTCCGCGCTCGTCCTATCTATCAGACAGGTGAGGTCACTACGCTAGCCAGTAAGCTTTCAGGAATTTCTTATAGTTAGTGGTGGGAGGGGGGATTATCCCCGACTGGCTCGTTGATGAGGCTGAGTCCTTCATAAATCCAAAATGGAGGCAAAGGTCTGTCCATAGGATTGCAGATCGCAACCAAAAAATGATTCTTTCAGCGACATATAGTTCGTCATGGAGAAAGAGAGTCGCATGTACTGGAATATAACCGATCCATGGAAGTGTGTTGCATATACTGGGATATAACCGCCTCATGGAGCAGATGAACACAGGCTCAGTACCGTTCTATGGAAAGAACTAAAGATAACACAGTCTCAGTAAGGCACACAGTAAGGCAGTCTCAGGTACTGGGACGAAGCGCTTTGCGTTAAGATGTTAAAAGTTAAGCTTCCTGATTCTGACTACCGTCTTAAGGGAAGCCCATTCTCGGTTAAGACATTAATGTGACGCCTCTCGTTCTACCTGAGTGGATTCGGTTAATTATTAATCATTAATGCTATTCCGTTTTCTCGCTACCTGAACCGTGAGGTTCATTTGTTTATAATTAATGACTTGGATTCGCTGTTAATTACTTCTCAGTAGTTCTGGGTTTAATGTTATAGTTAATCACTTAAGTGAAGTCAGTTGCACAGCTCCAGAGCGCAAGTAACTGCATTAATTTGGATTACGTCACATGCTGCAAGATAATTATTTCCCGTCAGCTTAAGCACAACTGTTTGTAAAAGGAAAGTTCACAATTACCAAACCATTGACGAATGCAGCCCCAGTTTCTGGTTCTTAAGAAGTGACTAATTCAGACACCACTACATAGTTCCCCACTAATTAAATAGACAGCTCATTTGGCTGTCTCTCAGCCTCTATAACGCTTCATCTTTGTATGCAACTGAGTGACTATTCACTCTTATGTCTTTAAGTCTGCATGTTATTTCTTCAGTTATTTATCTCTTCACTTATTAGTATATTTCTCGGATCACCTAATCATTGACATATTGATCTAAACGTAAACAGCAGACGCAGATATACTCAGAGAGGTATACAGAGAGAGGTATACCCCGCTTCTCGGTGTATATATAGTTTACTTTGGCTCTGGACTACTGATCCGAACTAAAGTATTCTTGCTGGTTCGTTAAAAAATGTTAAAAATATCGGTAAAGATTAATTGTTCTCGTAGAAATGCTGATTCATCTTATCAACTTTAGTGTAACTGCAGATTTATATAATAATAATTTGAGTTTAATTTAAATTTTGCAAAATCGACTCCCAACTTACGTTTCGTTATCATCTGTCAGCTAACGATCCCTTATCAAGTGTCAACTATTAAATGACGTTTCGTTATCAACTGTCACCTGCTACATGGTGTTCTGCTGTCAACTGCTACATGGTGTTCTGCTGTCAACTGCTACATGGTGTTCTGCTGTCAACTGCTACATGGTGTTCTGCTGTCAACTGCTACATGGTGTTCTGCTGTCAACTGCTACATGGTGTTCTGCTGTCAACTGCTACATGGTGTTCTGCTGTCTACTGCTACATGGTGTTCTGCTGTCAACTGCTACATGGTGTTCTGTTGTCAACTGTTACAGGGTGTTCTGCTGTCAACTGCTACAGGGTGTTCTGCAGTCAACTGTTAGCTCATTTCATTATCAGATATCAGCTGCAAAGCTGACGTTTCTATATCAGCTGTCAACTGACGTCTCCTTGTCCACTGATAGTTGATGTTCCACCTTTATCCCGGTTGAACACCTTATAGCAGATCAACTTTCCCCTGGCACTTACTTATGAACTATCAGGATAACATTCCCTTATCAACTGTCACTGTGTTTGAGACCCCATGCAACCTCTGCAGCTGACAACTGCATCTCAACTTTGAAACTAAAAATGAAACTTGGTTTCCTGTTCGACTATCAACTCCACAAACTCTTACTGAGGCGCTCGTAGGAGAACTATTTTCGCTGTTTGTAGAAAGCTTGAGGTGTTTGATTTTCATGTTAATAATGTTGAAACCGGGTTTAAATTATTTTGTATATGTACTGACTAAATTATTTTTAATATTGTAAAGTTAAATTTCCAAGTGTCTGATTGTTAACATTTTGATTAGTAATATCTTGAGTGCTAACATATTGAGCGCTAATATCTTGAATTGTGATTCCTTGAGTGTGAATATACTTAATGATAATTTTTTTGGAATGTTAGTAACTTGAGTGTTAATAAATTGAGTGCAAATATTTTGTAAATTTTGTTAAGATATACTTATATTTATAGGTTTCTTAATACAAAATATGTGTTTCACTTTCATCTTTCTTGAAGATGATGTAAATGATCGTTAATGACTGACAACCTCAAGTCTTCCCATCTTTTAAATACTGTATTTAATTAACAATGATATCTAGAAACAGACATAAGAAACCAAATAATTCCTTGCACGTTCTCCTAATACCATTATCTCCCGAGACCTCTGTAGAGCACATTTCTCTTTGATACGATACCGACTTGGACTGGTCGGTACAGCAGCGGTTTAGCTTCATGCTGGTCGGCTTTCGATGACTGAAGTAATTGGGCACCATTTCTTTGCCCCGTCCTCCTATCCCAGCTTCTATCCTGACCTCGTATCTGTTCAATGTATTATATAGTCACACTGACTGAGCGCTTTCTGTTCCTCAGAATAATCATACGTGACCTCTTTCCTTTTCACTTCTTAGTGTCTGGCTCCCTTTAAACCCCAAACTCCAGACCCTTTCTCAGTACTCTGAACATGAGCTTCCAACCCCTATGCCTTTAAGCTTCATCCTTCAACCACTTGTCTCTTTAAACCTCAACCTCCACCCTACAGTCTACTTACATCAGCCTGGCCTCCAGCACCTATCAACTCCTTACATCTGAGCATTTTTATATCTCCCATGCCTTGAGAAGAGCAGACAAGCACGACAGAATTTTTTTAAAAGATAAGATTGAATGTTGCTTAAACACTTTTTAAAGGTTCACAAGTAACAACAAAAATCTATGAAACAGACAAGCGTATATAGTCCAAATAAAAATTCACTCAAAGAAACCAAACGCAAACTGTTAAAAGTTATATTAAATGGAATAGTCTCCTATGGCTGCCACATAATAAGGATAGGGAGACAAGGGATTTAGCCTTGCTAATCAGGGAGAACTGGAAACTGGAAGATATGTTACTATCATATTGTGGAGAGCTTAATAGCTACATATCCGGCACCATAATAAAACGAGGGCACACATTAACTGTCTTGATGTTATATAACTAGCAATATGTCAGGATGTTCAGTGTAACCTACTAGAATGGGTTCAGGGTCGGTAAATCTCCATCACAGTCGCCATCACAGAATTTCCTCTACGGCCAAAATGTCAGATAGGAGAGACAAGGGTGAGTAAACTGTCTAAATGCCTTTAGCACTGCTACACCTGAGTCTAGTCACACATTGGAGACACATTCTTGAGTGTCTGGGAAGATATTCTAATGAAAGATGAACTTCTTAAAATAATGAAGTGAAATAAAAATGCTTCTTAAAATACTGAATTATTTCCAAAATAATGCCATCAAGCCAATCCCACAGCTGAAGCATGAGCTATAATAAAACTAACTTCGCGTCACTGGAGAACAGAAAACACAAGGGTGACAGCTAAGACAAAAGCATTCAATTTGACATAGGAAGGACATCAACAAGGGCACATACACGGAAATCTTTACATCAGAACGAATGAGAGGAATGTTACAACTGTTTTCGCTTTCATTGTCAGAGAAGTAAAGAAATAGAATGAATTAGGAAGTGGAGGAAGCTGACTCAGTTTACAGATTCCAATGTACACTAGGCCAGGAGACTAAACGGTTGGTAAATCAGAACAGCAATCGATTGAAGGTTGAAAAGCAGAGCCCAAGAACTGAAACCCAGCTACGACAAGCAGAGTTGGATGAGCACAGCAAGGTAATCACAAACAAAACAAACATTTAGATCAATAAACTGCGCATTTCTGCTCATGATTTATAGACCGCGGCAAGCCACGATCCGCTAGATATTCATTATTTTACGTTCATGTAACGATGCAATATTTAATGCCAAGTTTTGGGTGCTACACACGCACAGAGTCGCTGCCTCGTGGACTTAAATGACCCAGTAAATCACACCTCTGGAAGCCATTGCGGATGTGCATTATGTAATGAACATAAAGCCTCACTGCCCGAGGTGTCGAGGGCACCTTATACAAAGGGTAAATACACTTTGTTTTATATTATATTGAAGTAAGAATAATATTAGGAGAGAGAGAGAGAGAGAGAGAGAGAGAAGAGAGAGAAGAAGAGAGAGAAGAGAGAGAAGAGAGAGAGAGAGAGAGAGAGAGAGAGAGAGAGAGAGAGGAGAGAGAGAGAGAGAGAGAGAGAGAGAGAGAGAGAGAGAGAGAGAGAGAGAGAGAGGGAGAGAGAGAGAGAGAGAGAGAGAGAGAGAGAGAGAGAGAGAGAGAGAGAGAGAGAGAGAGAGAGAGAGAGAGAGAGAGAGAGAGAGAGAGAGAGAGAGAGAGAGAGAGAGAGAGAGAGAGAGAGAGAGAGAGAGAGAGAGAGAGAGAGAGAGAGAGAGAGAGAGAGAGAGAGAGAGAGAGAGAGAGAGAGAGAGAGAGAGAGAGAGAGAGAGAGAGAGAGAGAGAGAGAGAGAGAGAGAGAGAGAGAGAGAGAGAGAGAGAGAGAGAGAGAGAGAGAGAGAGAGAGAGAGAGAGAGAGAGAGAGAGAGAGAGAGAGAGAGAGAGAGAGAGAGAGAGAGAGAGAGAGAGAGAGAGAGAGAGAGAGAGAGAGAGAGAGAGAGAGAGAGAGAGAGAGAGAGAGAGAGAGAGAGAGAGAGAGAGAGAGAGAGAGAGAGAGAGAGAGAGAGAGAGAGAGAGAGAGAGAGAGAGAGAGAGAGAGAGAGAGAGAGAGAGAGAGAGAGAGAGAGAGAGAGAGAGAGAGAGAGAGAGAGAGAGAGAGAGAGAGAGAGAGAGAGAGAGAGAGAGAGAGAGAGAGAGAGAGAGAGAGAGAGAGAGAGAGAGAGAGAGAGAGAGAGAGAGAGAGAGAGAGAGAGAGAGAGAGAGAGAGAGAGAGAGAGAGAGAGAGAGAGAGAGAGAGAGAGAGAGAGAGAGAGAGAGAGAGAGAGAGAGAGAGAGAGAGAGAGAGAGAGAGAGAGAGAGAGAGAGAGAGAGAGAGAGAGAGAGAGAGAGAGAGAGAGAGAGAGAGAGAGAGAGAGAGAGAGAGAGAGAGAGAGAGAGAGAGAGAGAGAGAGAGAGAGAGAGAGAGAGAGAGAGAGAGAGAGACAGATGTGTGTGTGAGTGGACAAATGTATTTACCTCACCAATATGCTCTGGTCTTAATTACAGTATGACATTACCTGATGAGCCGCACATAATGTTGCCACTTACTATGGTTACTCCTTGCCATATGACTGCTTCGGTTTCGTCAAGTAATAAGATAACTATCGTGGTTTACTTAACGAGACCACTCGCAAAATATTAATCAAAACCAGCAATCAAATGCACTCAGGTTCATTAAAATATTCAATTGTGATTCTCCAAGTTCAAAATGCGTTTTGATAACGAATTATATTATCAACCAAACATTAAGTTCTCGTTGTATATACGGCTGAGTCGGGGATTATATCATAGCAAGAATGGCCTGGTCTCGAACTTTCACAACTGCTATAAGACCAGTAGCGACACAATAATTAAAGGAACTAAGAACTCTGGTAAAATTTTAAAATTATTTACAATTGCGATTTATCCTTGCATGTATTGTTAGAATACGAAAACCGGTGTTATTTTCAACAGGAAGGATTAAAATACTCTCTCGATTTCCCTAAATTTATTTAAATTTTGTCAAAACACCAATAATATAATATCCTCTCTGGAACGTTAACAAACAAATAGTCTAAATACTTTTTTAGATTTAAATTTTTCTGTCCTGACCCCACACCCTCCGATTTGTCCTACACCCTTCCGATCTATAGCGCACTTCTCCGTTCTGTCCCATGGCCTTCTGCTCTGTCTCACATTCTTCCGTCTTTTCTTGCATGCTTCTATCACGTCCCACACCCTTCCGCTCAGTCCTACACTCTTCCGTTCCACCCTACATCCTTCCATTCTGTCCCACACCTTTCCGTCCTAATCCAGCACACTTCCGTCCTGTCCCACACCCTTCCACTCTGTCCCTTTAAGCCTGAATGGTGAATATTTCAGGCGTGAGTGAGAAAATGAGGACGTGATGAGTGCATATCTCCCAGTGAGCGTAGTGATTAACGCCCTGTTTCCCGTGTTTGTTCAGCATCTCTCACCGGTGGAGTGGTCGAAGTCCCTTCCCAGACCAGAGACGTGAAGACAAGGGTGATTCGGAAGAATCATTACATTAATTTAGCTGTTAATTAGCATAATGATCGTCGAGGCAAGTCAATCTTTCATCAGGAGAGGACTGAATACATTGGGATTTGGTAGAGCCGATTGTAAATATCAGAGAATCCATTAAGTTGCTTCTCGGCTGAGCTATTAAGCGCACCCGGAGAGGTCGTAGTTCTCCAACTGCTGCGAGGCACCACTGGCCTTAGTTTCACGTGGAGAGGCTTGGAGAATTCTGGTAGGCCTTAGTGAATCTTGGAGAAGCTCTAGCTATCACCACGCAGATTCTTGGAGGCATCTAAGTAACCCCTCACTAACTTGGACTGACTGTGGTATATTGTCTAGATAGCACGTCTTGGCAATCACTATCCCATCACCTAACATTCTGTCCCAGTCTGGTAATCTCCAGCGCACAAAGATTTTTTTCTTGATTACCGTGATTATATCCGGTGCAAATTGGCAATCTACGACTCGTATTGACTATATCTGGCATAGATAACTATAAAGAGCCATTGGCTATTCTGACACAACTTGCCTATCTCAGGTTAATATTGACCATATCTGGCTAAGATTAGCTATTGCATACTTTGACTATCCCTGACGCTCAGCGGTTACCTGTAGTTATCCTTGATTGATAGTCCCACTATAATCTCCGGGGCGTCTTAGCTTAGTCACGACTATCTGGCTCTTCTTGACTAAACCGGAGCTTTCTCTGGTTCTCCTTGACTAAACCGGAGCTTTCTCTGGCTCTCCTTGGCTAAACCGGAGCTTTCTCTGGTTCTACTTGACTAAACCACAGCTTTCTCTGGCTCTCCTTGGCTAAACCGGAGCTTTCTCTGACTCTACTTGACTAAACCACAGCTTTCTCTGGTTTTCTTTGACTAAACCGGAGCTTTCCCTGGCTCTCCTTAGCTAAACCACAGCTTTCTCTGCGTCTCTTTTGCTAAACCTTTACTGTTCAAGAAAGAACTTGGCTAACCTCTTGGTTTTAGGTTTTAACCTAACCTTGTTTCTAACCTTTAGCTAACTATCTCACTGACTGGTCATGCTTTGGCTCAGCCTGGCTTAACGGCAAGTCAAGTTTAGTGATCAAACTTAAAAAGAAAAATCTGCCAAAATTCAATGGAACATTTAAGTTATTGCATTTAATTAAGTTCTTTTGCTGTGCTCTGCTGCTAAAAGCAATGCAGAATTGACTAACCTTAAAGTATCCTGATTTCAATCTTTTTAATCTTTTTTTCTTAGAAAGAGTGAGGCTAACTTGGGGAATGTATTTTGTAATCATGGGAGGGATGTTGGATACAGCAAAATGAATAATGCATTGAAATGTTTTGTAAATGAAGTCAATTATAAGTATATAATCATTTATGAATAAGTATTTGTATTTGGATTGGTTTGATCGGTTAAGAGGAATTGTTCCTTGTGATTCATTTTATCCAATGCATTTAATTAGTTTCGTAGAAAATATATTAAAGGGAAAATTCCATTTATTTGATGGAATTATTTGTATTGATATTATTATCATTACTGTATTTTCATTTTGATGTTGCTAGACATAATTGTACGTTTTTGTACCGTTATCCGTAGCAGAGTTAATTTTGTTCTCATTTCTATATCGTTGTTGGTGCTTGTTTGTGTTTACTGAATACAATTTAGTTTCAATAACTGTTTATTGATGCTAGATTTTGTTGAAGAAACTGCATATTTCGGTAGCCAACCTCCTGCCAGAATAAGTTTCATAACTTTACATTTTGAATGTTACATGCGTCTAAACTGCTCCGTTTGTGCATAGGGAACGTCTCCTTGAAAGTCAGTCATGAGGCTCGCTGTTTGGTAGTTTACTATTGAGGGAGGCAGTTGCATCGAAGTTAAGGGAAGAGAAATATACATTTTTGTTGATTTTGTAAAAAAAGAAAAAGATAGATAAACCAGCCACATATATGTTTGAGAGTCTACATATGTGTCACTAAGATGGATGCTATATGATTGCTTCTCTCCAAGATATCTGCCGTGAATTTGATCTCAGATCAAATTCCTGTTCATAAGTCTATGAACAGAAATCCACATTGGTACATAATGATTGAAAGATAAAATATGCTAGTTTTTAAGTGTTGTTCACGCAGATATTGTCTTCCTGAGGTTAGTAGTCTGATGACCAATCAGCTGAGGAATAAAACATGAGAGTAGGGGGGTGGAGGGATGGGTTCATACACCAGCACCGGTGAAGAATGAAACACGTGAGGGACAGATATGGATATGTTTATTGGTAATGTTACATCACCTTACATCTTGTAAAGGAAGGAAGACACCTGTTCTTATGTACATATTGTGGGACCTTCACCGTGATTCTCGCCTGTGTGTGTGTTTGTGTGTGTGTGTGTGTGTGTGTGTGTGTGTGTGTGTGTGTGTGTGTGTGTGTGTGTGTGTGTGTGTGTGTGTGTGTGTGTGTGTGTGTGTGTGTGTGTGTGTGTGTGTGTGTGTGTGTGTGTGTGTGTGTGTGTGTGTGTGTGTGTGTGTGTGTGTGTGTGTGTGTGTGTGTGTGTGTGTGTGTGTGTGTGTGTATGTGTGTGTGTGTGTTTCCTTGTATATATGCATTTGAGTATGTACGTGCTCGTGTATTCGTGCATATACGTGAGTTTAAATGAGCGCATGTATGCTTATATGCGTGCATGCGTGGAATTCGTGTGCATGCCCCCCACAAAGAGGGGCCACCCCGACGGCCACTTACCCCCGGGTCCCATCAGGAATAAGTGGCCGGCGAGGCGGAAATTAAATATATATCATGGTGGGGTATAAAATTTACGGTTTTATTCCCGACATTACACAGTAACGCGGGAGAATGGCTGCCCCAGACCCTACTTTAATATCAGCCACAAATCGCCTACGTCTGGGATTTATTTCTTACAACTCCTGCCATAACCTGAGGCGCGAGATACCAAGATTAAATACAATGTTCCGGTCGAGGGTGAGGTAATGGGGAACTTTTGTGTTGCGCCGTGTTAACCTTAAGATAAATAGATATATATATTACATGTCAACCCTTACGGGGTGGGGCTCAGGGCTCAGAGAGGCTGTGGTGGATAGCGAGCGAGCAGAACTGTTTATATATGCAGCCCCAAGCTGTTGTACTCGTGCTGGTTGTCCAACCGAGCACAGGTTGAGCTGGCAACGTATGTTTTGCCATTGTCGTTATTTAAGGCTAATTACCTATGTGCAAAATTTAGTTTGGTGTGAAAACAAATAGGCAACAAATTAACGCTCCTTTAGAAATGATTTTTCCCAACACTTTCCGGGCCTGAGATCCTGTTTACAACCACGTCTAGAACTCTGCACACATGTGACATCGAGTCCCGTCATGAATGATATTAACAGTCACTTGGATTAATTAACCCTTTTATAACATTTGGTGAGTACTCAATATCTTTCTCAATAACCCTTCAATGCTTTGATTCATTCATGTGTATAAATCATCTCAATATACTCTACTATCCATAATTTCTGCGTGATTAATGCCACCTGGTGTTTCTGAAAAATATATATTGTAGGTATTTTCATTCACATATCATACCTCAGGAAAATATGTCCATTATACTTATTAAAAAAATATCCATATTTAAAAGAAGCGGCCATTTCTACAAGGAGGAAAGTTCATGCCATAGAGGTTCATCTAGCCACAAACATATTTCATGTACATTAAATTATATGAGACAGTTACACTTACACATATATGAGATGAGCTTAAGTGTGAGATATGACCTACACCACCTCCTCCTCCTCCCTCCCTCTCTCTCTCTTTCTCTCTCTCTCTCTCTCTCTCTCTCTCTCTCTCTCTCTCTCTCTCTCTCTCTCTCTCTCTCTCTCTCTCTCTCTCTCTCTCTCTCTCTCTCTCTCTCTCTCTCTCTCTCTCTCTCTCCCCTCACTCTTCTCTTTCCTCTCACAAATCTTCACTTTCTTCCCTCATTTTTTCCTTTGTCTCCCCTCTCCTGTCTCTTCCCTCGCTCACCGGCAGCCCAATGGTCACTAGAGATGAACTTCGTCTAAGATTAATTGATGACTCTAAAGTCCTCGAGATCAAGATAAATACCCAGCCTCGACCTTCCACGTTCTTGCATAAGGGCGTAATTTGCAATTAAATGTGATGTAATAAAAAATAATAAAGAATCTTAGATTCTTGGGTCCAATAACACACACTTGTTATAATCTTCATACATCCGATGACTAGTAATAAGAACACCCTCAGTATGACCCTAAATTACAGCAGTCTTTCTTGCAAGGATTCCAGAGTTTGTGCTGAGCTGGAAGAGATGAACACCAATGCATGCATAGGTCCAGTTAACCGTCATTGAATGCGCAGGTCCAGATCAAAAATGCAATTTCAAGCATTTAGTGTTACAAAAAGATGAATCAAGGGCTGAAAATACTAGTGCAATTCAAGTTGCATATCTGTGCATTTTTTAATCGTTCTAGAGTTTGAACACTTCTGCTGATTTCACTGAAAATTTATTTTCAGAGATCAATTATATATTTTGTCCTGAAATTTATTGTTTCTCTTGAGTCAAATAGACTGAAATATATATATTAAGATGCTTGAGAGATATCCTGGGTCGCCGTCAGACTATGTATAGCAAAGAGTTAAACATTACAAATAGTTAATTTTGACAGTATACAAATTTGTTTGTATAAAGATGGTAGAGGATTTCCTGTTATATTATTAATCGAAGTGTATACAACCACTGGTCAGTAGTCATATTACAAAACTCCGATGTTTTGTGTAACTTCCAAAATTCCTGCCTATATTTTAGATGAGCAATGCAAAGCACTTAGCGAAGCTAAATTAAGATTGGGCAGTAAAACATAAATAGAAGTATAAAGATTCACGGTTTTTATACCTTTAGGGTATGCCACATGATGAATGTAAGTTTTTTTGTAGCTCTCCGAGTAAATTACACAAGTTTCGCTACAGCTTTCCGTTTGTGTAGCATAGCCCCCTATGGCCCAATAACGAGCAATCCGATTAACATGTCATTGACTTATTTTTCAGCAACAGATCTTGCTAGGTCGACCCGAATCATCAGCGGGACTTTAATTAGTCCCATTCAGTAAACATTAAACTAAGAACCAAGAAGCTAAGTGTAGGAAATGAGCCTCATCTCTTAATAATTGTTTATATATTCATGATGGCGGTTCCTCTTGAGAATATTAATTTATTTTCGAACAGGATGACTATTGCCGTGACTAACATCTTCATAATGTAGTACCATAAAACCCATATTAAGTTTCGAACACTTCACGTGTTCATCATTACATCTAAGAAAAGGAACACAAGTAAACAAAAGATTCGCCAAAACTAACTCATTTAAATAAAATTCATCGAAAGAGGCAGCAAATTACAAGGAGTCCAAAATACATAAAAATTCAACTTACTACAATGTAACAGAAAGCATTGACACTTAAATATACAAAACAAAAATCACAAATGGAATCCTACTTACATGATTGATCTACCAAAGTAGGAATTGACATTTATGAAAGAAAAAAAAATACCACAAACACTTATTTGAAGTTGTACCTACAAAACTATAGCGATTTTAATTATTTATACAAAACCAAACGAAAATATATAAAATATAAACCTCTATTAAATACTTGAAAAAGTAAAATATTACACAAAAATTATATTAAATCGTTTTTTATATCCAACAGTCAACAAGATAAAGAAAAATGAACCAATTATTACATGCAAAATTAATTCCTGGCAAATAAAATACACACAAAAATAATCAAGGGGGAACTTTCATAACATATAAAGAGTGCACAGTTGCACCACTGAGGTACCGATGTTTAACAAAGGCCACTGATATTTGATATGTAAAGACTCCGTTATCCTCATTGATACGTGTTCTTACATGTATCAACATTTTTTAAATTAGAACCATGAAAACGGGTGGTTCATTTTACGAGAGTAATTCGTGATTTTAGAAAATGTTGACTTTGACAGCGTCAAACCTGTCCTAAAAGTCACCCATTTATGTTCCCATATCCTGATTAAAAAGTTCGTAATCGAGCTGTCAATATATCCAGCTTTGCAGCTGCAATAGTTGTATAAATATACGAAACTGGAACATAAATGGGTGGACACCTTGTCCTTAAATTTGGAGTCCGATTAAATATTATTCATAGTGATCAAAATATATCTAAAATCCACTTGAGGATAACATTGTTGCAGCAATTTCCTCAGTTGATTCCTGAACGAATAGCTAATAAAACTATAGAAGGGCAGCTTCATATCACATATCTTATTTTTTACCGTGGTAATCTAAATGGCTGGACAATTTTTTTTATATAAGTTTATCTCAAATGAAAAAGGGTAGCCATTGTCTGAAGAGAATTTCGTCAGGGAATTTATCTCGAAATCAAAATGGGACCAAGTGGAACATAAACCAAAGACACAATTTGACTAAGTATTTTTTGCATTCTTCTTTAAGATCTAGGTTAAAAGTTAATGGAAATTTAGACCTACACCCGTGAATGTTGGTTTTCTTTACACATAACTGCTAAAACATATAATATTGGCTATTTTAACACGGAGAAATAACAAAGAGTTTGTAATTTTCTCCTCTGCAGTGAAATTTATATTGTGGTGTTGTGCATTTAGACAGTCATTAAATTTATGATTTCGAGCAATATATTTAACTAATATAAAGTGTCGTTAAAATATCTTTTATAAAAAACGGGTTTAAAATCAAGAGGATATTCCAGTCACCTCTTCTCGTGAAAATATAAAACTATAATAGCAAGTATGGGTCACAACGGAGACCCCATTGCAAATCCATCAATTTGTTTAAAATATTTGTTGTCCAACCTAAGGACTGAGTCTTGGAGTGACAGATCCAAAGTATTCCTAAACTATTTTCTATTGAAACCTGAACAAATGTTTGTATTATCAAACAAGTGACCAATGCCAATTGGACTATTTACAATTTGCTTCCTTGTTTGATATTTTTTGAAATAAGTTAATTGTTTAGAATCTTTTGTTTAATTGTATTCAAAGTTTTAGGATCTGATGATGAACACGTGAAGAGTTCGAATCGTAACGTGCTGTTTTAAATTAAGGAACTAATTTAAGACGTTCGCCACTGCAATAGTCATTCTTTTCATAACATATATATATATATATATATATATATATATATATATATATATATATATATATATATATATATATATATTATATAATATATATATATATATTATATATAATATATATATATATATATATATATATATATATATATATATATATATATATTATATAATATATATATATATATTATATATAATATATATATATATATATATATATATATATATATATATATATATATATATATATATATATATATATATATATATAATATACATTCATTGAGCAAAAAAAAAACAATTTACATCTGTCTGAAAGACCCTGACACTGTACAAGAAAAACTAGTCCTGAAAGTAAGGTGGATCTGAGGAAACGAACAAATCCTCAAGGGCCGTGACGAGGATTCGAACCAGCGTCCGGGAGCATCCCAGACACTGCCTAGATCTGAGGAAGTAAGTATAGGAGAAGAAAGTAACGAAACACCAAGAAAATAAAGTTAGAGCAAGGCTCTAAACAAACATGAAATATAAAAGGGTGAAATAAGAATGACAGCGAACGCAGTGAAAATAAAACAAAGATTACAGGAAATGCATAAGAGGTAGGTGGCGGTGCACAGAGAAAGGAGGGACATAAGTCTTACTCATTTAGGAAGTGTAAGAAAAGGAGAAACGCAGCGTACTGTCACTGAGCAACGGACACTCAAGCGTTTACAACAGCGTGTTGTGAGGCGGAAACCACCGTGACGTCAGGCTAAATTATGAAGTAGGAGCACACGCGAGAGAAAGAGAGGCTGAGACAGACACGAAGAGAAAGAGACAGACACACAGACAAAAAGGAACTGTCACAGAGACAGACTCAAATGGCAAGAGAGAGAGAGAAACAAAGACGAAGAGAGAGACAAAGTGAGGCAGACGCAGATAGACAGATAAAAAGGAATACTAGCACAAAGAGACAGAGACAAAGAGAGACAGACAGACGCAAAGAGACAGACAAAGAGAGATTGAGAACGATGAGAAGAGGCCAATTAAACGTGGGGTGAAGGGGACGATAGAAGGATTAAGCAAGGGGAGAGAAATAAAACATTAATATTAACTGGTATGACAGGGAGTCAGTGATTATCATTAGATTAGTAAAGTCTTCCATGTTTAGAGAATTTGACTACTGCAGCAGGAGATGAACACGTGTTCTGGTATGCAGAGTTCTGCAGCAGGAGATGAACACGTGTTCTGGTATGCAGAGTTCTGCAGTAGGAGATGAACAAGTGTTCTGGGATTCTCAGTACTGCCGCAAGGGATGGAGATGTTCAACAATGTGACTCGACAGTTATGTGGGAGACAATGAACAACGTCAGTGTAAATTATTATAATCTCGACCCAATCATCTCATGATCTTCTATGTGTTTCAAGCTTCAACATTTGTAAACTAACATTGTAACATCCCATCACCATTATAACATCAATGCTAATCTCTCACCGTTAAGCCAAATGTATTTCTAACCCGTCACAAAACTGCTATATCATCACATCACACGGCCCCAGCGGACAGAAACCCTTATTAATCGTCAATTTGTCTTCATAGAAGTTGACGCAGACCAGTACCGTCACTCAGGAGATAATGGCAATACACTACCAACATCACTTCACGTCGCTCTCACGCCATGAGACTTAGCACTCCATTGGTATTAGTATAATATCAGTGCCGCTACACACTCGACCCCACGCTAGGTCAAGGAATGTCAGAGGGGGTACACTCCCTATAGTCTCCAGGGGGTACGCTCCCTATAGGTGCCAGGGGGTACGCTCCCTATAGCTGCCAGGGGGTACGCTCCCTATAGCTGCCAGGGGGTACGCTCCCTATAGCTGCCAGGGGGTACGCTCCCTATAGCTGCCAGGGGGTACGCTCCCTATAGCTGCCAGGGGGTACGCTCCCTTGCCGCCAGGCCGTTATATAATTCATTATAGTATCGCACTCCCCTACCCTGCCGGAATCTCAGGAGAGAGAAGCACCACACAGCGGCTCAGCAGGAAGAAAAGTGCCATTGGAAACGGTGTCACGTCAGGAAACAGCAACTAGAAAACAAAATAACAGGAGACAAGAGACTGTCAGAGCATGCAGCACCGAAGCAGGGAGCGCTGCGTTTACAGCAGACAGAAGAGCTTCATATAAGGCAGCAGTAGGCGGAGGGAGATCTGCGTCACGATGCTATGTCAGAGGGGCTCTGTTCTCATCGTCACCGTAGCCAGAAGAACGTCACAGCAGACAGCAGCAGCAGGGAGCAGTAAATCACATGTCAGCGCAGACATAAACAGTAAGGAACACAACGTCACAGCAGACAGGAACAGTAGGAAGCACAACGTCACAGCGTCACAGCGGACAGGAGCAGCAGTAGCAGCAAGGAGCACTGCGGAGATGAACCTGTTGAAGAGACAAAAGAGAACTAATTACTGGCTGCAGAATTATGTAGAAGGAATTTTATCCATTGGTACACGTGGACGACTCTCGCCACCCAATTTATTTATCCTTTCTCGCCAGAAAATTCAATTAGAACCTCACAATATTGTCGTCAGCCGCCGCCTCTCACTCCTGACCCCCCATCCTCCACCCCCTCCCTGGTCGTCAGCTGGGGGCTGAGCCCTCCCTCTATCCCCTGGTCGTCAGCTGGGGGCTGAGCTCTCCCTCTACCTCCCTGGTCGTCAGCTGGGGCTGAGCCCTCCCTCTACACCCTGGTCGTCAACTGGGGCTGAGCCCTCCCTCTACCTCCCTGGTCGTCAGCTGGGGCTGAGCCCTCCCTCTACCTCCCTGGTCGTCAGCTGGGGCTGAGCTCTCCCTCTACACCTTGGTCGTCAACTAGGGCTGAGCCCTGCCTCTACACCCTGGTCGTCAACTGGGGCTGAGCTCTCCCTCTACACCTTGGTCGTCAACTGGGGCTGAGCCCTCCCTCTACACCTTGGTCGTCAGCTGGGGCTGAGCCCTCCCTCTACACCTTGGTCGTCAGCTGGGGCTGAGCCCTCCCTCTACCCCCCCTGGTCGTCAGCTGGGGCTGAGCCCACCTGTCCTTTTAGACGTGCACAGACATTGCGGCTTGCAACCTTCCAGTTTAGGATCCAAGTTGCTGCATATTTGCATATCACGACTGATTTGCAATACTGATGATCATTTTTGTTTTAAATTACTATTGGGTTTCAGTTCCTGAGCCTCTGTCTTTGGCATGGAACGTGTTTCAGATCTTGGGCGACAGCTCGAACCTTTCACCAGCTGGTATGAGAGATAATTTATACACAATGAAGAAGCTTTATTGTTGGTTGTCAATTGTAATATTATTGCTGAGCAAATCTACTGACTCTCAAGCTTAACATTACGTTGGGTTGTATTGGTCTTCAGTCCCTGGGACCTCAATTTCTTCACAACAATATATATATATATATATATATATATATATATATATATATATATATATATATATATATATATATATATATATATATATATATATATATATATATATATATAAATATAACCCACCTCTTCGCCCCCTCCTACTATGTACCAACAGCTTCCTTCCCCAACCATTCCCCTTTCCCCCTCCCCAGTCCTCCCTCATTAAAACCCTGTTCATGCACCTAAGGTAATCCCTCAGATTAAGGTAACTCCTGCTGTCAACGATGACTGTCCTTCCAATTAAACATCCAGTTACGAACAGAGCTTCTAAATCTAAACATCTAATTAACAGCCAATTAAGCCCTTAGTTAATTATCAAGTTGAACATCGCATTAAATATTAAATTAAACATGCCATTAAGCATCCACTTAGGCAGTCAGATAAACTTCCAGTTAAACATCCAAATATAACATGCAGTTCAACTTTCAGTCCAACATTCAGTTCAACAGCCAATTTAGTATTGCGTTAAACATCCAGTTAAACATACAACTAAATATCCTGATCCTGGGTCGAAATGTCACAATAGGACAGAAGCGTTTAGGTAACGTTTCCCTTCACCAGAAACCTCTTTTTTCCCCAAGCCATAAATATACACCCGGGTGATTGATAACTGGTGTAAGGTAAATCTTGGGAAAGTCAGAAGTTGGTCTGTTAGCCCCTCGAGGAGCAGCCTAAAAGCCTACCTGTTCCCGACAATCGGAAACAAAACAAATCAATAAATAAAGAAATCGCAATAACACGAAGGAGAAATATTTTGACATTAGGTGGGATACGCAACAATTAACGAATATTTGAAGGAGGTGAGTATCTCAGCGCAGCTCCTCCTTTCCTCCATCTCTCCCTCCCTCCTTTCTCTCCCTCTCTCTCCCATGCCTCGACCCGTGACTTGCAGACAATACCCCAACTATTTGCTATTTGCAATATTACCAAATTAAGTTTCGTTGCCTCTTTAAGAAAAAGGGAAATTGTATATTCACATTAATTCATTCGCTTTGAAAATATTTTGAGAGAAGAGAAAGAGCATGTATGGAGGGGTAGGGACAGATGCTCTATCAAGGGGCAGGTGATATAACTAGGGGCCAAGTAGCCAGAGGTTTTATGTATATACACGTGAAAGTCCTAGTTAGGGGGCAGGAGAAAACCAGGTGGCCTAAGGCTTCACCTACCCGAGGAGAACTGAACTACACTAATGGGCCCAAGGGGCTTCGCCTCCTAGAGAGGATCTCAGCTAGAGCCAGTGAAAAGGAGCAGGCGAAAGCCAGGGGGCTTCACCTACCTGAGGAGAACCAGCCGAACTCAGCGGGTTGGGGCCAGTCAGCGTGGATGAGCGTGACGTTGGCTGTCTTGTGATAGATAGAGGAAACCTGCACCTGGCAGGTGAGGACCATCGCCCCGCGAGCCAGCCACTCTTCCGTCACCGTCACCTGCAGCTCCTGATGGGGGAGTGAAGGAGTATGGGGTAAGTAACAGGTAACACAAGACAAGTATTAAACGTATCTCTCACTGGCACCATTCCTTAAAGGTCTTCAAGTGACGCTCCTGAGTGTTTAGGTGAACAGTGAACAGTTCCTCCTCTTGTTACAGTAGCTATAATGGGAAGAGGAACAAATAACAATGAACAAGTAACACCAATGACAGGAAAAATAAGTAACAGTAAATAAACAATAGTGGCGAGAGAAGGTACAAGCTACATTGACAGGTAGAGGAACGAGCAACGATCACTAAACAACAGTGACGAGTGGAGGACCAAGGAAGAGTTACTAGAGGAGGAACAATAAGTAACAGTACTGAGTATAAGAACAAATAACAGAGACGAGAATAAGAGAAAAAATAACAGTGACGACATTAGGAACATGTGACAGTGAGGAGTGCAGAAAATGAATGATAAATGGAGGACTCAAGAGTTGAACACATCTTAGGACTTAAATAGAAAGTTTGTCTTGTTCATCAGAAAGAAAAACATTGAAACAAAGAATGAAATAGGTTGCCCCGAAGACCGGTGCTCTCACTGACCATCCTCACAGTGTGTCAGTCGTAACATTTGAAGTGGTTTTGTCTCCTTAGAAGCGTAAGAAACCGAAAGCTAAATACTGTAATCATCAAACTAATGCCCTAAGCGTCAGTTCTATGGTGTTCTATGTTACAGTAGACAAGAGTAAATTCAAACGAGCTAATTGATAGCATTAACATTGATGAGTATTAAGTGAGGAGAGGTTTGGTCTTTATGAAGTATTCTCTTAGCTCTGACGTCGGTCAATCGGTCCTGTCAACTAATTAGTCGGATTTTGTACGTTATGGCAATTAGAGTTACAGATGGAACTTACTATTACAAGTAAGGGCCTCGGTTGACGTGGAAGGAAGCTTCAGTTGATGAGGAGGGAAACTTGTGCACCATTTTGAACGCAAAACTTTACTTGTATTTGAGATTTGCAAATATTCGAGTTTACGAGGTCGTTAATTTTTTTGTAAGTTCAGAAAATTGCCTGAGAAAAGTTATGAGGCGAGGTTTAGATGGAAGGAGAACGAAGGTCACAGGGACAAAGTTTGGTAAGAAGAGCTTAATGACAAGAACATAAATTCCCCGAGAAATACACCGTCTGGGGATATGATGAGTGGTTGACAAATACTTTCTCAAGGAGAGCCCGAACGAACCAATTGGGACTTAATACTTTTTTTCGGGGGGGAGGGGGGGGGGCGTTGGATGGGGGGAATGAGAGGTAGCGTGGTAGAGAGGGAGGGGGGGGGGGGGGTGAATGATGGTGGGGCGGAGAATATTCCATTAATTACTTACAGAGACTTGAATTCGTTCGCCGCGTCGGTCAGTCTGCAGGGAGCGATGGTGGGCCAGGGTGGGTTCCCTCCCTGAGTTGACGATCCAGGTGATGTCGGCGGGTGGGTCAGACTGGCCCACCTGGCACCGGGCCACCACCACCTCCCCGGGCCGCACCCTCTCGTTCTGGGTCACCCCCCAGACCTCAGGGCCCCAGAGAGGCACGTCTGGAGGGCAAGATGGTTAGGGTACAGAGGGGAGAGAAAATTGAGGTCAGTCGAGAATTGTGTAATATAAAATAATAAATTCAATTAATAACTCAGCGTTAATTATATATATCTTTTGATAATTACTTGATATATACTGTACAGTGTTAAGTTAATATGTTCTCTCTTTCTCACCCTGCCTCTCTCACTATCCAACACTATCTTCATTCTGTATCTCTTTCTTCTTTTCGCTTTCCAATTTCGTTCATTCGTTTTCTTTAATGGCGTCACACTCAGAAATCCTTGTCATGTTCACAGCGTCACACTCACCCACCACCGTCATGTTCACCGCGTCACACTCACCCACCACCGTCATGTTCACCGCGTCACACTCACCCACCACCGTCATGTTCATCGCGTCACACTCACCCACCACCGTCATGTTCACCGCGTCACACACTCACCCACCACCGTCATGTTCACCGCGTCACACTCACCCACCACCGTCATGTTCACCGCGTCACACTCACCCACCACCGTCATGTTCATCGCGTCACACTCACCCACCACCGTCATGTTCACCGCGTCACACTCACCCACCACCGTCATGTTCACCGCGTCACACTCACCCACCACCGTCATGTTCACCGCGTCACACTCACCCACCACCGTCATGTTCACCGCATGGTCGTCCGTCTCGAAGAAAGGTTTATCGCCCATCACCTCACACCGAAAGTTGCCGGAAGTCTCCTTCGACACCTTCGTCAGCGTCACTATCTCTCGCGAACTGCGGCTCTCCTGCGGGAGGTACAGAGTCTTATGGCTTCCCTGAAGGAAGGATAGAGTCTAATTACCTACCTGAAGGAGGAAGTTTTACATAGATGGTGAAGTCCTAATCACATTCTGAAGGAGACACAGCTATTATTTACCAGCATGAAATAAGAGGTTTCATTGATTTCCAATAGAATGTACAGAGTTTATATGCTTCCCACACACACAGGGGGTACACAGTCTCAATGCGTCACACACACACAGGGGTACAGTCTCCATGCGTCACAGACACACAGGGGTACAGTCTCCATGCGTCACAGACACACAGGGGTACAGTCTCCATGCGTCACAGACACACAGGGGTACAGTCTCCATGCGTCACAGACACACAGGGGTACACAGTCTCCATGCCTTCCACACACAGGGGTACACAGTCTCCATGCCTTCCACACACAGGGGTACACAGTCTCCATGCCTTCCACACACAGGGGTACAGTCTCCATGCGTCACAGACACACAGGGGTACAGTCTCCATGCGTCACACACACACAGGGGTACACAGTCTCCATGCCTTCCACACACAGGAGTACACAGTCTCAATGCCTTTCCCACAAATGAGGCCGAAGCTCTATCGCCTGGGCTATGAGACATCTAGCAGGAGCCTATGAGACTTCTTGTAAAAATTGTACTTCTACACGACAAAAGGATCTGTACCCGGTTTCACAAAGCAGTTACGCAAGTACTTACGATCGTGTACATCTTTCCCCAATTTTTGACGGCTTTGTCTACATATATTAAACAGTTTAGAAGCATGAAAACTCCCCAATCAACTGCTGTTATTGTTATAAACACCCTCCTGGTGCTTCGGAGTTCATTAACTATTTAATATTTCTAAACAAAGCCGCCAAAGATTGTGAAAAGATGGACCGGTTCGTAAGTATTTGCGTAACTACTTCGCGAATCTGGCCTCAGGGCCTTATAATATTCCAACATAATGTTCAGAGTTACACCGCTTACTGAAGGTTCGGGGTCTCAGTGCTTGCCTTCACGTGTTCAGTTTTAGACATTTCTCATTGAGAAATATATGTGTGAATTTTGTTGTCTTCTATTGACTGGTCAGAGTTTTATTTGTTTCCTTCAGGTTACCAAAATTTATATATTTAGGTATTTATTTGAAGCTGTAAGTGATACTCAATGAAACGACAGTATCATTATATATATAAATGAGAAAATATTTGGAGTAGGGCAGTGGAATCGAACTCGCGTCTTAGATCATCGCAGACGCACTTATTCTCGTACAGGTGATAAATATTCTTGCAACGTTCTTGCCGGAGACACATGTTCATATTTTTTTTCAGAGAGGCGCATAATAAAAAAAAATCTTTCTATATAAGATACGTAAAACAATATATTTTGCAATTAGTCAAGACTTAATAATAAATTTACAGATACTGTAAAACTTTTTTACAGGAAGCTGAGAATTCTATCCCCTACAAAAGTCAAGTTTATATATCCATTAAGCGGTGAACAATATTATAAATTTTAACACTGATTATTATATATTTGACTTTCATGGGGTAAATAACGGTGAAATCTGAGCATTTTCAGCTAAGATGATAAATTGTTTAAGTGCAGCTGGAGGAGGAATCATCATTGGTAAGGTGGCTGCGCGCCCTTTTAATTCTCCAGGAAGAAGTTCCCACCTTAATATTATGCTCGACAGACACAGGCTCTCAGATGCATTGGGCGAAAACAGGTACCGATGGCACAGTTGCCAAACCTCACGGTAGTATTTAAGTATATTTGAATACTACTGTGAGGTTGGCTGCGCCACCTGCCTGATCAAGACTGAAGGAGATGTAGGTACCAGCCACACAATCGACTTGAGAATGGTCCAGGACGGACCGAAACGTCGTCGTCCCTTCACCTTCTAGTGTGTGGTCTGGTCAACAGAGTGGATATGTATGTGTAGTGCCACACCAGTTGTCTATCATTCTTTCAGGGGAATATTTTGATTCCATCTGGAGAACGTGTATGACTGTCAGAATTATGGGCCTGAAGTCTCCTTTTCCCTACTACCGGGCACTGACTTGTGCCAGCGCCCAGTCGTGATATCATTACTTAGCATTGATTTGCATGCGAAATCTTGGAACCTATGCATTACAGACAATCGAAGGCATAGACCTCATGCAGATATGCAGATGCCGGGCAGAAACCGCGAATAAAGTGTCCATTTGTTCACTATTAAGTCATACTAAGGCGTTGGTAAAGATAGCTGTGCAGATCATGAAGCTATCATTATTTTTATGTGCCTGAAACTTTGATCCTTGAGGATGGCTATAGTGGTAGTTGGCAAAATACTCAACTCAAAATCAATTTACAGTTTAAATAACATTTAAGGAAATAACATATTTATTTCTAAAAAAATAATTAAACAAAGTACCGAGAGAATTATTCAGCTTGGAAATACTAATTATTACATTTAATACACTTACGTCGACATTGATATGAGGGAGCGGATAGACCCGGATGGGCGGGGTCCTCCTGGGGATGTACTCGTAGAACTGGTTCACATCCCTGTACCACTTGACCGAGTAGAGCGGGTCGGGACGGTCGGTGCTGTGGTGGTATTTACACTCGAGCTTCACTGTCGACCCAGATATCACCACCGGCGGGACCTGTACTCCAGACACCCGCAAACTCCAACCTGGAGACACACGGGACTATGACCTGTCATTCATGTTTATAAATGAAATACTTAACGCGTGACAATTAACGTCTTTAACAGGTGAAATAATAATTTTTTTTTAAGCCGGGCTATGGTGCGTACATCTTAAAAACATCAGTACAATAAAATAAACTTCAGAAGATCTATTGGTTCATTCAATTCAGCTGCTATTTATATTCATCCAAATTCACTGAAGTCTATGCTTGACACATTCCAGTGATCGTACGTCTATTATGCTATCTTGTAATTTTAATTAGTACCCTATTTGCACACCAGTATTTACTCAGGTAAATACCTGAATCTAATACAATTAATATCATTATTTCGCGTTATATATGGATTGATTAGTTTAAAACCTTAATTATATCTCTATTTTTATACACTTTTATCCATTTATACAATTCTTCGTCCTAATATAGAGTAAATAAAGCTTTTTAATCTCTCTTCAAAAGAAGGAGTTTAATCCCAGAGATTAACTATGTCATAATTCACTGTATGTGTTTAAGTTAAATTATGTCCGTTCTTTAGTACAGAGACCAAACTGATATACATTATCTAAATGGGCACAAACAAGGAAGCTAAAGCGGAAAAAATAATATTACAAGTTTTATGGTAACGCTCCGTACGCAAATTAAGCATCATTTTCTAAATTAAACGAATAAACTCTATTACACTAATGTTTTTTGTTTATACAGCGATAGAGATAAATCAATCGATAACTTTTTCATGAGAAAATAACCGAACATTATTGATTGAATGAATGCCGGTTGAGAGGCGGGTTCAGAGAGCCGAAGCTCAACCCCAACATGCACAAGGAGGTGAGAACAGTTAACACCGGGGGATGACTGGTCGCTCGCCAATGCCCGTCTTATAGCGTGCCATCCTGATCGATCTGAATAGAACACTCAGACGAAGGTCATCCGGGACTCACCGTTGGCAGCAAGTCCCACAAGGAGCAGGAAGAGTCGCAAGGCCGCGGCGCCCCACTCGTGATCCAGCGCCATCGCGTAGTTGACCACTCTGGAGCAGCGGCCTCGTCTCCGCTTGCACATCACCGTGCTTGCCTCGCCCTCCTGCTCTCCTGCAGGAGTTTGAGGAAGGAAAGGGCATGGTGAGGCATACATAGTTAGAACATGTTGTAATACTACATAATAATTGCAAGGTGTGAAGGTTATACGTAATTAATAATATCAAACTCCACTGAGATCTGATTAAGACCTTTTGGCTCCCTCTGTAAGCCTTTTTTTGCGCTTCCGCTCACAGGATGAGTACAGGATACACAATACTCTAAGCCGCCACCAGCACCAACAGTCATAGTGCCAGACACAAGGCACAGCTCTTCCCGCAGAAGTGTGAGAAAAGAGGGAGTAGGGAATGTTGAGAAGCAAGCAAGAGCACCTCTGTGGACGTCTGGGTAGGAGGCATTATGGGAAGGGTCGGGAGTGTCTGGAAAGAGGAAAAAGCAAGTTACAAGTTAAACTTTAAGAAAGCTGCTCAAGGCGCCTGAGGCGGAAGGCGTTGCTTGGAGAGAGTTGTGGGAGGAGAGCTGGAAAGGTTTAATGAAGTATGAATGAAATATCCTGACAAAGCAATTATATATTAGGCATTATATCTGCGCAGTTAATGGGTTGAAAAAGAGAAACATATCTAAAATATTTATATATTTTTAATGGAAAGCAGTGCTTTTTCTGTTTATATATAACAAGACCTGTATTAATGTAAGGTTGCTCTATGTTTAATTTCGAATTATTAGTAGTATAATAACAAGACGCTATCTCTCAATTACTTTTATTATAAGTTACAATTAAAATTTTGTATTGAGTTAGCTTCAATTATTTCTTCAAGCTAATTTCATTCATTTGCAACTCCTACAGAATTAAGTTCTTTCTGGCATCTCAGTGACAAATGTGCATATTGTTTCAATCTGTGCCCCCCACCTCCAAAAAGGATTGCCCAATCTGGCATTTCTTTTTGACATCCTGGTAAATTCCCATAAAATTTCGTTTGCTTTTATCAAATTTTCCCTGTTCCTCACTTCCTCCTGTGTGGTGAGGACTGAATCCATTGGTTCCCCCAAAACCTCTGTTCTCTCATGTCAAGAATGAGTCTCGTTGAATGTCTTTCCACTTTTAAGAATTTCCTTTTGTATTTTGTTCAGGAAGGAGTTCAGTGCCGTGGCAAGATGCTCAAGAGATGATGTCACATGGATATATATGGTTTGACAGGATTCTTTGATCAAATTACTGAAGTCTTTTCACTCGTTGTCAAGTTCGAATTTTGCTTCCACCGTTGTTCTCCTAACGTTCCTAATCCTCTGGTGTTAGATTTTGAGGTTACATATATATCCCTTTCTCTCCTGGGGCCAGATTCACGAAGCAGTTACGCTAGTACTTCACGAACGTGTACATCTTTCCTCAATCTTTGACGGCTTTGGTTACATTTATTAAACAATTTACAAGCATGACAACTTCCTAATCAACTGTTGTTATTGTTATAAACAGCCTCCTGGTCTTCGGAGCTGATAAATTGTTTAATAATTGTAAACATAGCGACCAAAGATTGTGAAAAGCTGTACAGGTTCGTAAATGCTTGCGTAACTGGTTCGTGAATCTGGCCGCTGGTCTTTCACATTATCAGACACTGGAATCTTCATTTCCTACATTCTTTAGCTAATGAACGGAAACCAACGATCCATTTGAGTAATATGAAACGTAACACTGGCGAGTTTGAGAGGAAGAAATGTAAAGTCGATGTGCAGAATACTGATGGTATAATTTCTTGAAGGTTCACCTTAATTAATGGGGAAGGATCATTAGTTACGAGACCCTGGTTAACCATTAGGAGAAAAATCCTAATTACATTTCACAAAGATTATCAGTTAATTGGATGCATTATATTATGTATATGATTATGTATATGTATACATTTAATAATCTAATAGGGATCATATATATATATATATATATATATATATATATATATATATATATATACATATATATATATATATATATATATATATGTATATATATATATATATATATATATATATATATATATATATATATATATATATACATATATATATATATATATATATATATATATATATAACTGAAAACTCACACCCCAGAAGTGACTCGAACCCATACTCCCACAACTGGTATGTACAGGGACGCCTTAATCCGCTTGACCATCACGACCGGACATAAGGAAGTGATAGCCGAGGCTATATGAACCACTTCATATTTGATAAAATGCTATGCCCAAGATTACCATCCGAGTGCCGGCGGGGAAGTGGTTCATATAGCCTCGGCTATCACTTCCTTATGTCCGGTCGTGATGGTCAAGCGGATTAAGGCGTCCCTGTACATACCAGTTGTGGGAGTATGGGTTCGAGTCACTTCTGGGGTGTGAGTTTTCAGTTGTATATAGTCCTGGGGACCATTCAGGCTTGTTTGCATATATATATATATATATATATATTATATACTTATATATATATATATATATATATATATATATATATATATATATATATATATATATATATATATATATATATATATATATATTAGTATATTTTGGTAGCAGTCTTTCCTGTAGACATATATTATTAAATATGACCGAAAAAGTAAGATTAATAATTCTAACACGAATTTTCTCAATCTCTCGTACATTTCTTTTCACTGTTGGAGGTAAATCAAAATATCAATTCTCCAAAATTCATTTTTATTTCTAGTCTGACGCGACACGAGCGCGTTTCGTAAAACTTATTACATTTTCAAAGACTTTAGTTTACAAATACACAACTGAATAGAACTTACGCATCTCCGATTTTATATCTACATTTGAGTGAGGTGGATGGGGTGAGGTGGCATTAATAGGGTATTAATTTCATCAACACAAGACAGAACAAGAGGTGGCATTAATAGGGTATTAATTTCATCAACACAAGACAGAACACGAAACAATGGGTATTGAATAGAAGTGTTTGTAGAAAGCCTGTTGGTCCATATTTCTTGATGCTTCTATATTGGAGCGGAGTCTTGAGGTGGGTAGAATATAGTTGTGCATTAATTGGCTGTTGATTGCTGGTATTGACTTCTTGATGTGTAGTGCCTCGCAAACGTCAAGCCGCCTGCTATCGCTGTATCTATCGATGATTTCTGTGTTGTTTACTAGGATTTCTCTGGCGATGGTTTGGTTGTGGGAAGAGATTATATGTTCCTTAATGGAGCCCTGTTGCTTATGCATCGTTAAACGCCTAGAAAGAGATGTTGTTGTCTTGCCTATATACTGTTTTTTTGGAGCTTACAGTCCATTTGTACAGTTTGGAGCTTATATATATATATATATATATATATATATATATATATATATATATATATATATATATATATATATATATATATATATATATATATATATATATACAGAGAGAGAGAGAGAGAGAGAGAGAGAGAGAGAGAGAGAGAGAGAGAGAGAGAGAGAGAGAGAGAGAGAGAGAGAGAGAGAGAGAGAGAGAGAGAGAGAGAGAGAGAGAGAGAGAGAGAGAGAGAGAGAGAGAGAGAGAGAGAGAGAGAGAGAGAGAGAGAGAGAGAGAGAGAGAGAGAGAGAGAGAGAGAGAGAGAGAGAGAGAGAGAGAGAGAGAGAGAGAGAGAGAGAGAGAGAGAGAGAGAGAGAGAGAGAGAGAGAGAGAGAGAGAGAGAGAGAGAGAGAGAGAGAGATATCCACATAAAATACCTAACAGAGAACCAAAAATCTTTAGAATATAGCAATGGTCGTAAATTTGGCTGCTAGTGGCACTCACTGTTGGCCTCATAATATCCCGCAGACGCATTATGAAGACGTATTTTGTAAGCTGAAATACGTTCGTAATTTACCCAGGAGTAACTTATGCTCTGTTGAGACTTTCTGACGCAATTTTTACTATTTATCTCCTGCTTGTGGTTCCTGTGATATTTATGCGAGCAAGAAATTTTTAGTGCATTATTTCAACTCAACGGAATTAACTTACATCATTTTTCACTTTGTCTTGCCAGATCTAGTCGTTTCTAAAATTAAAATCCAACAATAGTCCCCACCAGCATATTGTGGCAGGAGTTGATAGAAGTTCTGTGTATTGGACATCAACAATATATAATGTTTTTTATGGGAAGTGTTTAATATGACAATCATAAATGTTATTAAAATTTATTATTAACAATATCAGTTGTAGCAGTTGTAGTATATCTTGCAGCAGTAATAAAAACAGCAGAATAAATATTATCACTGGTACCAATAGTAGTAGTAGCAGTCGTGGGGTAGTAGCAATAATAGTAGCTGGGAATCCGCAGGTATTGAAGTATTTACAGAAATAGTAAAATATTACTGTCAGTATCAAGTTGCATCATAGCTGTAAGATCAGCTAACGAACACTGCTTTCAGGAAATTAGACAAAGTTTTATTTAAGAGGAACAGTTAACTTGGTGTGTTAGGTCAGTCATTTAGCATGCACATCTAGTCTAGAAAACTGAAAAAATTCCAAAGCTTCTTAACAGAGCCGAAAAATGAACTAATAAAAATAGTGTATAAATAGGCAAATAAATCCCCAATCTAACATCCCTGAAGGGTAATAGTGCTGGCGGAGAAATTGCTGAAATACAGACCAGTAAGAGGCTCAAGGATCAGATAGGAAACAAGAGAACCTGAGCTTGTGATTCTGGTTCTCTTGCCGCTTGAATTACAAGTTATTCGAGAGAATTATTACACCTACACATATACAATCATAGACACAGAGAGAGAGAGCGAGAGAGAGAGAGAGAGAGAGAGAGAGAGAGAGAGAGAGAGAGAGAGAGAGAGAGAGAGAGAGAGAGAGAGAGAGAGAGAGAGAGAGAGAGAGAGAGAGAGAGAGAGAGAGAGAGAGAGACATACACACACACATATGTGTGTGTGTGTGTGTATGTGAGTATCTCTTAACACATACACACACACACACACACTCTTAACACTTAACGTATGTATGTATGTATCTCCTAACAAACACACACACACACACACATACTCATGGGTCTCGCGGCTGAGTGGACAGCGCTCGGAAGTCATAGACCTAAGGATCCGGGTTCGATTCCCGGCCGAGTCAGAAACAAATCAGTTTCGTTTACCTGATTCACCTAGCAGTAAGTTGATGTCTTGGAGCTCGATAACTGGTACGGGCTGCTTCCTGGAAACGTGTGTGTGTGTGTGTGCGTGCGTGTGTGTGTATGTGTGTGTGTGTGTGTGTGTGTGTGTGTGCGTGTGTTAAGAGACATATATATGTAGTAGACATAACAGAGAAATAAATCGACTAGATAGATAGAGTCCAAGAGCTAATAGCGCGATTTTGTAAGCACAAGTAGTAAATGCACACAAACACACTATTGCAAGTTTTATATCAGTAATCACCAGTAATAATTGGGACTCGTTCATATGTAAATTCTCAAATCGACACATTGCTAACTAAAAACAGCGGCATTTTATCAGACGACCAATCGCAATTATGAATAATATATGAATCCACAGACTGGGTTTTCAATGACGTGAAAATTAAATCGGCTGGTTTTTTTGTCTTTATAAATCGATGTGTCAAATAAATAGCGAATCCATTAACAGTGTCACATCACTTGCATGGTGCGTTATCACCCTAGTATCATTCACAAATTTTGAAATATACAAAACAGGAAGTCGACATTGAGAGAATGAACCATTTGTGAATGATGTTAATTGTCTTTATTCTGTGGTTATTTGTTAAAGGCGTGTTTATATTTACACATTTACTTAATTGTCGGTGTATCATTTATGTTTGGTTCGTTTATCTTACGCGAAAACAATCGTGGGAACTGATTCATCGCATTAAACTAAGAATATTAGGCTATTAGCCGAGCATGTCCCTGTAAGAAAAATCTAGGTGAATACCTCTCAACCCCCGCCCCCCCCCCCCCCAAACACACACAAACACCCACGCACACACACACACACACACACACACACACACACACACACACACACACACACACACACACACACACACACACACACACACACACACACACACACACACACACACACATGCAGGAGTCTAGCGGCTGAGTGGACAGCTTTAGGGAGTCGTAGTCCTAAGGGCCTGGGTTCGATTCCGAGCCGAGGCGGAAAGAAATGGACAGTTTCTTTCACACCTGATGAGCCTGCTCACCTAACAGTAAATAGGTACTTGAAAGCTAGCCAGCTGCTACGGGCTGCTTCCTGGGGATGTGTACTCACCTATTTGTGATTGCGGGGGTTGAGCTCTGGCTCTTTGGTCCCGCTTCTCAACTGTCAATCAACTGGTGTACAGGTTCCTGAGCCTACTGGGCTCACCTCACACACACACACACTACTGTGAGTGTGTGTGTGTGTGTGTGTATGTGTGTGCGTGTACTCACCTATTTGTTCTCACCTATTTGTGCTTGCGGGGGGTTGAGCTTTGGCTCTTTGGGCCCGCCTCTCAACCGAGGTGTACTCACCTAATTGTACTCACCTAACTGTGCTTGTGGGGGTTGAGCTCTGGCTCTTTGGTCCCGCCTTTCAACTGTCAATCAACTGGTGTACAGATTCCTGAGCCTACTGGGCTCTATCATATCTACACTTAAAGCTGTGTATGGAGTCAGCCTACACCACATCACTTCCTAATGCATTCCATTTGTCTACTACTCTGACACTGAAAAATTCTTTCTAACGTCTCTATGGCTCAATTGGGCACTCAATTTCCACCTGTGTCCCCTAGTGTGTGTGCCCCTTGCATTAAATAGTCTGTCCTTATCTACCCTATCAATTAATCTGAGAATCTTGTATGTGGTGATCATGTCCCCTCTAACTCTTCTGTCTCCCAGTAACGTGAGGTTTATTTCCCGTAGTCTCTCCTCGAAGCTCATACCCCTCAGTTCGGGTACTAGTCTGGTGGCAAATCCTTGAACATTTTCCAGTTTAGTCTTATGCTTGAGGTGTTTATGTGTGTGTGTGCGTTCGTGTATTAGAGAGAAGTATATGTAGTTGATACCTGTTTGATGGGGTTCTAGGAGTTCTTCTACTCCCCAGGCCCGGCCCGAGGCCAGGCTTGACTTGTGAGAGTTTGGTCCACCAGGCTGTTGCTTGGAGCGGCCCTCAGGCCCACATACCCACCGCAACCCGGTTGGTCCGGCACTCCTTGGAGAAAACTATCTAGTTTTCTCTTGAATATGTCCACGGTTGTTCCGGCAATATTTCTTATGCTCGCTGGGAGGATGTTGAATAACCGCGGACCTCTGATGTTTATTCAGTGTTCTCCGATTGTGCCTATGTCACCCCTGCTCTTCACTGGTTCGATTATAATAGATATAATAGAGGAAAAATAGATTGTTTAGAAAGGCGGGGTCCAAGAGCTAATAGTTCGATCCTGCAAATACAAATAATAAATACACACACACACACACACACACACACACACACACACACACACACACACACACACACACACACACACACACACACACACACACACACACACACACACACACACACACACACACACACACACACAAAGACCAAACGGACCAAAGGGACCAAAGACCAAAGACTGCAGGACCAAAGAACCAAAGCTCAAGCCCTGCAAGCACAAATAGGTGAGTACACACACACACACACACACACACACACACACACACACACACACACACACACACACACACACACACACACACACACACACACGTATAAATTATGTGGCAGAGGAAATATGCCTAATTATATAACAATAAAAGAAGATGATTACGGGAGACTAACGAGATACATGAAAGCGCTTCAAAGATAGTCGGAAAGATGTTTGCTGGACCTCAACTGATAATTAGAAAATAATTAAGACAGAAGCTTGTGAAAAATAAACCTCTGGAACATTACCGGTTCATAGGACCAGGATGCTCTTAGAAAGTTATTAACCACCTATGCTAGAATGTTTGTACTAGATAATGCTATGAGTCGGGAATTGAAGTATCCATATATAAACAATACAAAATACAAAAGAAAGTTCAAAGATTTTTCCAGAAAACTGAGTGGACACGCATGTACTGCGCAATGTAAGTAGAGGTCTAAGAAAAGACATGTTTGCAATATATAAAGAATCTGAAACATGGACAAAACGTTAAAAAAATTAGATTTTTAGAATTTAGAATGATAGGTCGAGAGAGCAGAGGTAGAAAGAAGGAATTCAGATGAGTCACAGAAATGTGAGAAAATACCTTCTTCAGTGTAATGAAGTGCAAGTTGGGAAGCATCATGAGAACTTGTGGTCAGAATCAAGTATTAAATGAGGCAATTGAATAGCGAATTGCAACTTAAATACTGTTTTTCAGTATATTTTCAGTAGGCTCAGGAATCTGTACACCAGTTAATTGACAGTTGAGAGGCGGGAGCAAAGAGCCAAAGCTCAACCCCCGCAAGCACAAATAGGTGAGAACAAATAGGTGAGTACACACACACAGACACAGACACACTCACACACACACACACACACACACACACACACACACACACACACACACACACACACACACACACACACACACACACACACACACATATACACAATGTTGTGTGTATGTGTGACGTGTTAAAAGCGAGCAGACGCTTTTCCTTTACATGTTGTATGCACACACATTCACATACAAACACACCTGTTTTGTATTTTATATTTTCTGCTCGATTGATTATGCTCTTCACTGCTGAATATATAATATTTTATATAGGCTTCACATCAGTACTGGTTGAAACACCAAAATATATAAAATGAATAAAACTTTTTTTTTTATTTTACCAAATTAATTAATATCCTTTTCAAAAGCTCATTACAGGTTCCAATTTAGAAATATTCTTGATTTCGTAGGAGAAAAGGAGGTTTGAATTTATTCCCAACATAATAAATAAAATATTTTATAATATAAATGCATTGGGAGATTATATCATGTTTAAAATTCTTAAATACTGGTTTTACATCAATGTAGAACAATTATTATGAAAATGGAGCTCATTATTATTACTGGAGAACTAATTATGGGAACTTTATGCCTCACTGAAACAAATAATGGCATTACTGAATAGGATTCCACGGCCATTTGGTTTGTTCGTTTAGTATTGAAAACCCCCTAAGAGATTCTCGCCACCATAAGTGCACAACCCTCCAAGTGCACACCCCTCAGAGGTTTCCTTACACCATAAGTGCATAATACTCCCAGATTTCCTTACACCAAAAGTGCATAACCCTCCAAGACTTCCTTACACCATAAGTGCATAACCCTCCAAAATTTCCATACACCATAAGTGCACACCCCTCCAAGACTTCCTTATACCATAAGTGCACAACCCTAGGAGATTCTCCCCATTATAAGTGCACAACCCTCCAAGATACCACGGTGATGCAGGGCGAGCACCAGTGATATTGAAAGAGATGGAAGATAGATATAGAGACAAAGGGATATAGGGTGAAGGCCGATTGAGGCAAGATGAGAGCAGGGTGATAGAGAAACGCTGGGTGAGGCAGAGTGAGATAGAGTGGGGCTGGGAGAGGAAGAGTGAGGCAGGGTGAGGTAAGGTGAGGCAGGGTGAGACAGGAGAATCAGGTGGCAGCACACTCCCAGGCAGGTTCAGCTGCTCTGAATAACTCATCATTGCTACGATATGTTCCAGTTTTTAGTAGCGAAAAATTCCTTCTCTGAAATATTAAACTGGGGAAAGGATCTAGAGCAAGGGTCTGGGAGAATGGTCTGGGGGAAGAACCTGGGGAAAATATATGTTGAAATGATCTGGGGGAATGATTTGGAGGAATGATCTGGGTGAAGGATCTTGGGGAATGATCTGGGGGAAGTATCTTTGGAAAAGATCTGGAGGAACGATCTGGGGGAATGATCTGGGGAGAATGATCTGGGGAAAAGATCTGGGGCAATGATCTGGGGGACTGATCTGGGGGAAAGGATCTGGTGGAATGATCCTGGGGAAAAGATCTGGGGGGAAGGATCTTGGAAAGGATCTGGGGGAAAGATCTGTGGGAAGGATGTGAGAGGGGTGAATCTGAGGAAGGATCAGGGTGGGAGGTAAGGGGTCTTACAAACTACAACACGACAACTGCCTAAGTCAAGTGAAGGTTCACTACTACAAGCCATCTCTGTGAACCCTTCATGGACGCCATATGATCCTTTAGACTTGCATCTAAGACAGTGGAACAAAACTATCAGCTTCATTGGACGAACCAAATGAAATACAAAAAAAAAGTTATTGATGAAGGAAAGTTAGTAACCTTACCCCAATAACTCTAATGACCTTCTAAAATACTTGAATGATGTCTTCCAAATATATATATATTCTCTAACAAGGACTCAGAATTCCCCACTGAGTTATATCTTCTGATTCTGCATCCTCAGCAGCGCATTAGTCGTCACTGGAGGAGGAGGGGGGGGAGAGGGGGTGGAGGGGGGGAAGGGGGGGGGGGAAGTTGCGGTGCAATAAGACAGCAGAAATAACACATATATCACCGTTCTTGTTGCCAGATCCCGGTGACGGACTGCTTGAACCTCAAGTTCCATAATTATCCGCACAGCGGAATTTATACTTTATGTTGGAGTAAGATGGAAGGCTTTCTTGTCTTATAAGCACGGATGTGACAAATATATATATGAATGTATATATATATATATATATATATATATATATATATATATATATATATATATATATATATATATATATATATATATACCCCCTTCTCCATTTCCCTACATTGCTTTAACAATCACTAATATGCACTGTCTTCATCACTGTAAACACTGTCTCCTTATCTACAATCTCTGCCACACCCTCCCCATTCCCTCTACACACCTGCCCTCTATCCCACCTACACATTCTCTTGATATCCCCACCACAAACTCTCCCTAAGTCTTGTATACACAACACATTCCCTCCGTTTCTGCCCCCACATACGACCTTTCTCCCGTCACTTCTTTCCTTCCCCACACACGCACACCCATTCCCCAGTCTCCTCTCTCCCTGCCCACACACTCCCTTCTCCATCAACGTAACCAAAAAGTTGCACCTAGATTGCAAATCTGTTATGTGAACATTTGTTTTGAAAAATCAATATTTGAATTTACTACTAGTTTTAACTAGTGCTCGACACCATCTCGACTGAGGTCTCTGGGTAGCTAAAACTTGACCTGATTGACCTGATTTTTTAAATGACCTGAACGTCTTTGGACGTTTGGCTAAACATTTGACATCCACAGACTTCTTGTAGGGCAGACATTCTCGAACATCGAACAGAAAGGCATACTCTCTTATAAATTGAGAAACAGCTTTTCAAAGACCCGCTTAACTAGCTCTTGTGTTATGAAAGTTTTGGTGTAATCATCCATTTACCTGTGCAACGGTTACGACTGCTTAAGGAGTCATCAACTCACCTGTTCAACAATTACGATTGCAGGTGTCATCAATTCACAAGTGCCACAGTTACAACTCCTCAAATATTCACGGCATCCCTTGGGGAAATACCTTGGGGGAGCATAATCATAACGATGTCTAATGATTTACGCCACGTGAGGCAATCTGCCAGACATATAAAAGTATGCTATAAGAATCTTCGTTTAGAATATTGTTTAATACCACCTTGATACAGGGTGTTGGTTTCATCCGAAAATTTGGTGCAAATTATAAACTTACACATATATTGGGTCGTTTCTTCACCTTCAGTCATTCATGTATTATTATAATTTCAGCTTGAAAATGTTCAATGACACCACTTCTATTGTATTATCTATAAACTAGTATTTACCCATTTTTTCCCCCAGTGCTCACTTATATAAACACTTAGTACAAGAGAACCACTGAACATGACTTTTGATAACTAAAAGGCGGAGCCCCGAAGCTGAAACTCAGTCCCTAAGGTCACACACTGGTAAGAAAACACATACTCACAAAGGCGAAATTAAGAACCGCTTTTGGCTCTCATGCGAACAAAAAATGTGGATGGCTTTTTGCCCAAAAATTTAACTTTTGTGTCCGATTTGTCACTGCCTTGTGTTTCCCATTTGCTATTTTTCCTCACTGTTTAAAAGTTTTTAATTTAGTTTTTATTCAGTGTATTTACGATAATATACAACGCGGCCCATTTTAATTACATTTTTTCCTACAATTAAGGAGAGTAATTATGAGGAAATAAATCAAATTAAACTCTGAATGAGCTACACACATGCCTCAGTTATATCATATCTGTGATACACTTCTCTATACTATCTCTGGTATCTCTGCCTGTCCCTCTGTCTGTATCTCTGTCAGTATGACTGTCTTCGTTCTCTCTGTAAAATTAAGATTATGTTCATTAGGAATGGTGCTGAAGGTCCCAATGATTCTAGTATCTACGGGATAAAACAGGAGCCAACTGTGTCTTTCAGAGCTTCCATATGTTAAGTTGACGATCCTATTTGCGTATATATGTGTTTTTGCAAGACTGTTCGTTCCCAATACGTGACAGCCTAGGAATGGCTGGAGTGCTGTTCTTGAGAATGGCACAGTCAGCACAAGGCTGCTGTCAGCAGAGTCTTGTGACTCTGCTGACACAGTCAGCAGTCTGACTGTAATGAATCTTCTCGCCCCATTTTCCAACTTGTCCAGAATTCGTATGTAAAGGGAAGAGGAGAGGATAAACCATTCCTAAGAGAGTTACATAACTTATATCTACTAAGCACAACAAGAGAGTGAACGACAATTCGTTTATTTATGATATCCGACACCAAACGTGAACCAGGAACACTGATTCTCTGAACAAAAATGCTGATAACTGGAGCCAAGAGTGCTGACTCCCTAAGCCTGGAGTGCTGACATCTTGAGCAAGGAATGCTGACACCCACTTTACACAAAGTTCCTGCCTCATTAAGGGGTTAAAGACATTCAATCTACGAAATTAAAAATGTGTATACATGTTTGTTAAAAAATGTTTACACGCATCAAATAATTCGTGTCTTGATTTATTAAAATATTTTTTTGTAGACTTTCATTGGGATTCGCTTTGCACTGGTCCGAGTAGAAAGCGAGTCCTGCTCGGGACTCTAAAATTCCGTGAAGGAAGTCTTTTTCCTTCTCTAAAAGTCTCAGGAAACGGTAACATGCAATCGATAGTCTTACCGTAATCCACTAACTTGTCGTAGAATCCCAAACGGTTTACAAAATATTTAGTAAGAAGAGGAAGATGAAACTTCTAATCTCACTCGGTCTGAAGTTTTGGCTCTAGACAAATGATGAGGTTGGCCCCGGACTCACGAATGAAGTTACCCCAGACCTGTTAACATGGTGGCCCCAAGGTCAATAAATATAGTTGCTCCAAATCAATGAATGGGATGGCTCCAGATTCACGAATTGGGTGGCTCCAGACTCACGAATAGGATGGCCTCAGACTCACGAATGGGGTGGCCTCAGACTCATGAATGGGGGCCCCCAGACAAATGCCTGGCATGGCCCCCAGACCTACAGACAGGTAGACCAGAACTGCGAATGAGGTTTTGACAAACTCTCCTCCAGAAGTCCAGCCACTTGGGCTGGACGGTAGAGCGACGGTCTCGCTTCATGCAGGTCGCCGTTCAATACCCGTCCGTCCAAATGATTGGGCACCATTCCTTCCCTCCGTCCCATCCCAAACCCTTATCCTGACCTTGAATATGGTTCTATATGTGAGAATAAGTGAACCAATATGTAAGAATAAGTATTATATGAGAATAAGACACTTGGCAATTCCAAGTGCTATATAGTCGTAATGGCTTGGCGCTTTCTCCCTGATAATTCCCTCCCCCTCCTGCAGCACCCGCACTATGAATAACCATGGTGCCCTTGGATGCGACCTAGTGAGTTACGATTCCTTGTCTGCATATGCGGCAAGGTCACTCATGTTCGCTTGCTTCCATATCACTCGCGTCCACATGAAGTGTACTTACTCATGTGCACGTTCAGCAAGGTCATGGCGTTTGACTCGTAATCTTACTAAAAAATTATTTTCTACTATTGTTGAACAAACAAGAGAATTTTTACATAGTGTCGGGGGGCACTAGAGTTATTTTGAGCTAATTTTTTTGTTAATATTTTTATTTTATTTTAATCCGGAATGTTTTTGTCCTTGATGGAGAAACTGTGATTTAAGATTAGTGCACTTCCATTTGGCTAATAGCTTAAGGTTTTGGTACAAAGACCAAACACACACTTGAAAATTATATGGAGATACGAAGGGAGCAAAAATCAATAAACAGGAGGATTTAGAAGAATGTACTTAGATGATTTCGACATATTGAACACATGGATTATGATAAACTAGTAAAGAAAGTGTATATGAGTGAATTCAAGGATAGAAACAGAGAAAGACCTTGAAGAACGTGGCTGTATATGGTGGGTGAGTGCAGGCAGGCGGGAAGTGAGTAGCCTGTATGCAATAAACATGGCAATTCACGAGGAGCACTGCACTTCTCATCTTATTAAGCGGTGGGTGCTGTATTGGACGACTGCGGGAGGTTGTTATTGCCTGTTTGTCTCTGGTGCTGTACTTTATTGCAAAGGATAAATGTCTGGAAGAGAGTGTTTTTTTATATATATTTTAATATCTATAGTGTTCTTTTACAATATTTTTCCAATTTCCTCCTGATTCATGTCTTTCCTACTCGATGAACGTGGCAAACGATGCAAACGGAGTAATGACAGAGCTTTTATGGATGAGTACAGGACCGAAGGGAATCACAACACCTAACAAACTCGAGAAAATGGTATATAGCAATCAGAAGAACAACAGAGAAGCATTAAGATATTAATATAGTATTCAAAATCAAAAGCTAGCCCAAACTGCTCCATAAACACGTCAGTAGCAAGGTGTATATAAGTGACCAAGTGATCTGACAACACAAGAGATCCGGAGAGCGCATTGAGAATAAGAATGAAAATAGTTGATAAAGACCAATATGAATGGTTTTCCGGAATCCCTCAAGGAAAACCTGTCTAGCACTTAGATCTAAAACTACAACGTGAATAGAGTCATCCCAAATGGGAAGCTTGTCGAAACAGAAGTGACATCAGAAGAAACTTGGAAATATCCTGTGAAAGTGAATACGATTAAAACTACAGATAAGATTTAAGAATTGGTTACAAAAGGAGGCAGTTGATACTGCCTCTATGTGTGCCAATACATGAGAGGTTCACAATATGAATCAATGACCTACTGGCCTCAATCGCAAATAATCATTCCTTGTAAGGCATCAAAGGGAGACTAACCTGAAGCAGGATCGTAGAACACTTAGCCGTAAGAGAACATGAAGAGGCAGTCCCACGAGTTAGAATTCAACCACGGGAAAACTGAGCTATGTGATAACACTTCCCCGCCGCTGTATGAACCCACACACACACACGCACACACACACACACACACACAGAGTCTTAGAGTATGCCGCCTCATCATGGAGTCCCCATCTGAAGAAGCATATAATGAAACTGGAAAAGGTTCAGAGGTTTGCAACGAGACTCGTCCCAGAGCTACGAGGGATGGGGTATGAACAGCGCCTGAGGGAACTGTGCCTTACGACACTAGAAAGAAGAAGGGAGAGGGGGGACATGATAGAAACGTATAAGATACTCAGAGGAATTGACAGAGTGGACATAGACGAAATGTTCACACGGAATAGTAACAGAACGAGAGGACATGGATGGAAGCTTGAAACTCAGATGAGTCACAGAGATGTAAGGAAGTTTTCTTTTAGCGTGAGAGTAGTGGGGAAATGGAATGCACTTCAGGAACAGGTTGTGGAAGCAAATACTATTCATAATTTTAAAACCAGGTATGATAGGGAAATGGGACAGGAGTCATTGCTGTAAACAACCGATGCTCGAAAGGCGGGATCCAAGAGTCAATGCTCGATCCTGCAAGCACATATAGGTGAGTACACACACACACACACACACACACACACACACACACACACACACACACACACACACACACACACACACACACATATATACACAATGTTGTGTGTATGTGTGACGTGTTGACTTTCTAAGTCAACACGTCAAGGGACCGACAAGAATGAGAGGAGAGGATGAACCAGCTTTGCTTGATCTGATATTTACCCTAAATGAGTCGGATATAAGGGAAGTTAAGTTGGAAACCACCTTGGGAATGAGTGATCATAGTGTATTGAGCTTTGAGTACCTGGTTGATCTAGAAATTATCTCCCCCCCAAAAAAAAAATAACTGGGAAACAAAGGGCTAGCGTACTGAAAAGGAAACTATGAGGAAATGAATAAATTCTTATGGGATATACAATGGGACACAACTCAGAACCAAGTCCGTACAAGACATGATGGACTATGTTACCCAAAAGTGTCAGGAGGCTGTAAGCAGGTTTATCCCGGCCCGACAAGAAAAAAATGAGAAGCAAAAAAATAATCCAGAGCTAAGAGGCATGAGTTACGAGGAAAGGCTGCGAGAGATGCACCTTACGACACTGGAAGACAGAAGAGAAAGGGGAGACATGATCACTACCTACAAAATCCTCAGGGGTATTGACAGGGTAGACAGGGATAAACTATTTAACACTGGTGGTACACGAACATGGAGACACAGGTGGAAACTGAGTACCCAAATGAGCCACAGGGACGTTAGAAAGAACTTTATCAGTGACAGAGTAGTTAACAGGTGGAATGCATTAGACAGTGACGTACCTGCTTGATGGAGTTCTGGGAGTTCTTCTACTCCCCAAGCCCGGCCCGAGGCCAGGCTTGACTGGTGAGAGTTTGGTCCACCAGGCTGTTGCTTGGAGCGGCCCGCAGGCCCACATACCCATCACAACCCGGTTGGTCCGGCACTCCTTGAAGAAAACAATCTAGTTTTCTCTTGAAGATGCCCACGGTTGTTCCGGCAATATTTCTGATGCTCGCTGGTAGGACGTTGAACAACCGTGGACCTCTGATGTTTATACAGTGTTCTCTTTGCCTATGGCCCTCTGCTCTTCACTGGTTCTGTTCTGCATTTTCTTACCATATCGTTCACTCCAGTACGTTGTTACTTTACTGTGCAGATTTGGGACCAGTCCCTCCAGTATTTTCCATGTGTACACTATTTGGTATTTCTCTCGTCTATATATATATATATATATATATATATATATATATATATATATATATATATATGTATATATATATATATATATATATATATATATATATATATATATATATATATATATATATATATATATATATATATATATATATATATAGGTGGAGGCTGACTGCATACACAGTTTTAAATGTAGATATGATAGAGCCCAGTAGGCTCAGGAATCTGTACACCAGTTGATTGACAGTTGAGAGGCGGGACCAAAGAGCCAAAGCTCAACCCCGCAAGCACAATTAGGTGATTACACACAAATACACACACACACACACACACACACACACACACACACACACACACACACACACACACACACACACACACACACACACACACACACACACACACACACACAAATACACACACACACACAAACTTGTTTCAAGTGTAGATATGATAGAGCCCAATAGGCTCAGGAACCTGTACACCTGTTGATTGACGGTTGAGAGGCGGGGCCAAAGAGCCAGAGCTCAACCCCCGCAAGCACACCTAGGTGAGTACACACACACACACACACACACACACACACACACACACACACACACACACACACACACACACAACGGTGTGTTGACAGGGTTGACAAGGATGGATTATTTAACACGGGTGGCACACGCACAAAGGAACACAGGTGGAAGCCGAGTACCCAAATGAGCCACAGAGACATTAGAAAGAACTTTTTCAGTGTCAGAGTAGTTAGTAAATGGATTGCACTAGGAAGTGATGTGGTGGAGGCTGACTCCATGCACAGTTTCAAATGTAGATATGATAGAGCCCAGTAGGCTGGAATCTGTACACCATTAGAATGACTGTTGAGAGGCGGGACCAAAGATCCAAAGCTCCACCCCCGCAAGCACACCTAGGTGAGTACAACTAGGTGAGTACACACACACTCTCACACACACACACACACACACACACACACACACACACACACACACACACACACACACACACACACACACACACACACACACACACACACACACACACACACACACACACACACACACACACACACACACACACACACCAAAAACATCATAGAGGAACTTTTCAGATTAAGCCATGATCAGTGATGGAGATTTTTCCAAAGTGAGAAACTCTTGGATATAAATTTTAATAACATCGTAAACGAATCTATTTCTGTCAGATTAGCATATATTAACTAACAGAATCAAGATCTAACAAATCTTCCTTAAATCTTAGACAATTATTTTAATTTGCCTCCGCTAGATTGGAGATCTTTCATCAGGATTAACTATAGTTAATATACAATAATTTTTAGTATGATAAGTAATCATGTAATACATTTTTATTTGAAGATGAATTTCAAATATCACTAGAGTAACTGTCGTCTTTTATTAACAAATTGACATTTTTATCTATATATTTAGGCAAATGTGTCAGCTACCTAATAAATCTTTTTAACTCTGTTAATGACTAACATTTGTATCACAAACAGTTGACTACGTGATGTGTGATCTGAAAACCAAGCAAAGAAAATGTTAATTGTAAATTAGTCCACTTTGATTTATTCAGTTTGTCTCGGTTATCATGTAGTGTCTTGCTTGTGTGTGTGTGTGTGTGTGTGTGTGTGTGTGTGTGTGTGTGTGTGTGTGTGTGTGTGTGTGTGTGTGTGTGTGTGTGTGTGTGTGTGTGTGTGTGTGTGTGCGTGTGTGTGCGCGCGCGTGCACATAACAAGTGAAAAATCAGTGTTATCATATTGATAACGCTCTCACAGATCCTTGCGCTTCAATAGCAAACTATAACAACACTACGATCAGATGGAAGTGATATCAAAGCAACATTCCCGGCAATAAATTAAGTACGAACACGAAGAGACATTTATCGATAATTACTCGTATATCTGTTGACATTTAGCGAAGGTTGTCATTACCGTCCACTAGTCGTCACCCTCTCTGTATTGAACGCTGCCACGGGAGCTGAATGGGTGTCGCTATTGTCTCTACCAGAGAAATTATATTGTAGACTGATTGGGAAATAAGTCAGTGTGTGGCCCTCGGGTTTCTTTCAACATTTTACTTCGGTGAATTGTTTTGCGTCCATAATCACCGAAGGATTGCACAGTGAAGATCTTTGCATGTAAGGTAGGGCAATTATTAGGAGAAAGATCTTTATATGCATTCAAGATAGCTATTTTTATCTTCATATCGCTTGGGGGAAGGAAATGGTGAAACTAATAAATAATAATGAGAGTTAAGACATCTTTATACAACAAGAGAGATGCAACATGCTGGTCAGTGTTTGTTGGATCTCTTGTTTGACTTTTGCCAGATGGGAGATGTTTCGTTCCAATCATATTTCACACTACATATAGAACAAGTTTTATGTTCTTCAATTCACAGAACACTATTACTCAGAAAACATTAATAATTTTTTATGTCATATGTGTATGTTGTCTCTCAAGGTGGACATCTGAACCTTACTATATTCGAAAGACTGCAGTGAAGGCTAGGAAAGGATTCAATACCTATTCCCCAAGTCTGATATGGATCGGTATTTGATCCCATTGTGAGCTTTTCAGGAAATTGAACGCTTTCATGACACTCCGTTTCTGGCGCTTATCGAATTCGCTTTGTCTTATAAAGGTTGAATATCCCGGAAGTAACATTGCATCGACTCATCAAAGAGAGTGAATAGGAAAGATAACATACTGATATAATTAACTAGAGTAAGTAAGTAGTCAACTAATCAGTCATTCAGACAGTTCAACGTTTGCTAGCAATTTTCCTTCTCGAAAGCGTCCAGTGGTTCAGGTCAAAGATAAGAGATGAACTTGAAGCTGGAGTGAGGCGCAGTGGAACGCCGGAAGCCCGCAGGCCGGCTGGTAAGGTAACTGTGAGGGGAAAGCTTAAAGCCAATATAACTACGTAGCACTTGATAGGAATATGAAGACAAGGCTCTAGGATAGAGCGGAGGAAAGGAATGGTGTCCAACAGCTTGAACCATCGGGAATCGAATGCCGACCGGCAAGAAGCGAGACCTTCGCCGTACTGGGGTTGGTTAATTAAGCCAAATAAAGTTAACAAGCATTAAAAATCCCCTGAAGCGCTGGAGTGCTTATTGCTGAGCATATTTGGTACATAAATATCTTATTAATATCATGGCTGTGTAAAAGTGGGGGATATTAAAAACATTTTTGGTCTAAATTCTGCATGTGATTATAATAGGTTCACAAAAAATGTTAGACCATACATTAATTAATTAGCACAAAATTATTATTTAGCTATGTAACGTAGTATTACTGGGAAATTCATTACAAAATTACGCTACGTAAAATTCCCGCTGGTATAGAGGAGTGAATTCCATTCTAGTGCATTATTATTTTTGGTCATATCGTTCAGTATTTTTTGCGTTAATTAATGAGCGTCTTTCTCTATATAAGTTATCAGAAAGGTACCTTGTTGGTGCTATCTGGAACTTCTGGTACCTTGTTGGCACTCCTGGAAAGTTCGAATACCTTGCTAATACCCGCAGAAACTTCAGATACCTTACTGATACCACCACGAACTTAAGGTATCTTACTGGTATCCCTGAAAACTTCAGGTACGTGGCAGGTACCTCGGAAACTAGGGTACCAGCATGAAACCAAAAGTTATCAGAGATACCAGCAAAATACCTGAAATTTCTGAAGGTACCAGCAAAATACCTGAAGTTTCTGAAGGTACCAGCAAAATGCCTGAAGTTTCTGAAGGTATCAGCCAAATACTTAAAGTTTCTGAAGGTACCAGCAAAATGCCTGAAGTTTCTGAAGGTACCAGCCAAATACTTAAAGTTTCTGAAGGTATCAGCAAAATACCAGAAGTTTCTGAAGGTACCAGCAAGGTACTTCAATCTTCCTGGGAGTATTTATTAGCAAGGAACCCGAAGTATTTTTTTTCCATAATTTTTTCTTTACCCTATTTCCAAATTAGATTTACACAGGTCTTACCTGAATATAAATGTATATCATGTCTGCAGAGGGACAGATCGATGTTGGTGGTGGTGAAAAAAAGTCAGTTGACTAATTTAGTGGACACTTGGGAGGAAGTTGTTAAACAAAAATTAAAGCCCAACAAACCAATTTGTTTCATTATAAGAAAGATTAATATCGAGAAAATGTACATCATCATATCTGCTCAAAATGTATTTCAAAGAATGACAAGGAAGACCATTGAGGAATTAAAAATTTAAGGTAAAGAGTTTAGGTGAAACTGTTAATGTAAATAAACTACTGCCCGAGCCGGTCAATAATATATATCAGCCCATCCTTCTTTTTTGGTTAGTACTTATAGTATCAATGAGGACCATAGTATATATACCGACGAACAACGAAACTAAGAAGTAGAAATCGGCTCTATTGAGTTGGACAAACCGGAAAACTATTTCTTACTTGTGTTGCAAAGACAAACTAAAGTAACCTAACCTAACCTTCCTAGGTCTAATACACGATATCCGAGGCCTAATATAGTACATATGTGTGCTATACTAAGCCTAGGAATATTAAAGTATGTTCTTAGATGCATTTTTTTAAAATTTCCAACGAGTCAGTATACTAGTATCTATAAACTAAGTATGTACGAAGAACTTAGTACGCACTAAGTTCACAGAAGAACTTCTGCAGAAAGAAGTTTGTTTGCAAACTTCTACATGGGTAACAACGAACAAAAGGTCTTAGTTGACATGAACTTGAAACCTGCCATATACTGCAGGTATGTTGACGACATTTTTACACAAGAACCTGATGTCGGACGTCTGCAGGAGCTGAAGGAGGCATTCGAGTGGAATTCTGTGTTGAGTTTCACTTACGAGATGGAGAAGGATGGGAAGCTGCCCTTTCTAGATGTAACAGTCACGGAAAGGAACGGAGGCTTCCACACTGCAGTCTACACTGAGGAAACAAACATAGGAATATGCCTAAATGCCAATATTGACTGCCCAGACAGGTACAAGAGGAGTGTTGTCAACGCTTATGTCAACCGTGCTCTCAGCCACAGCTCAGGATGGAAACAAGTCGATGAAGAACTCAGTAGGGTAAGGCAGGTCCTAGTCAACAACGGCTTCTCCAATGGTTTCGTTGAAGACTTCATAAAAAGAAAGGTGAAACACCATGCAACCTCTGAAGAGTCAACTGACACAACACCTGTACCCCCTATTAGACTATTTTACAGGAACTTCTTTTCCACAGCTCATAAAACGGAGGAAAGGGTCCTGAAAGATATTGGATATTGTTAATAGGAACGTTATCCCTACAGACAAAAATCAGAAGATACAATTGAAGATTTACTATAAAACCAAAAAAAGGCCCACCAACTCATGAAAAACTCTCCAGACACAAAGCAGAACGCCTTAAAGGAGACCAACGTCGTCTATGCCTTCAAGTGCCCACTTGGGGACTGTAAGCCCCAAAGAACTCAGTATATAGGCAAGACAACAACATCTCTTTCCAGGCGATTAACAATGCATAAGCAACAGGGCTCCATTAAGGAACATATAATCTCTTCCCACAGCCAGACCAACCCCAGAGAAGTCTTAACAAACAACACAGAAATCATCGATAGATACAGCGATAGCAGGCGGCTCGACATCTGCGAGGCACTACACATCAAAAAGTCAACACCATCAATCAACAGCCAATTAATGCACAACTATATTCTACCCACTTCAAGACTCCGTACCAATAAAGAAGCATCAAGAGGAAGTATGGGCCAATAGGCCCTTTGCAGTTACTTCCATTCTTATGCTCTCATATCCAATTAATACCCCCAATGTTCCGTGTTCTGTCTTGTGTTTGTCACAAGTTTGTTCACCTCATCCAAAACTCTTGTACCATATCACCTCACCCAAATGCGAGTATAAATATGGAAGCAAATGGCTGTTTACAGGTTACAGTTGTGTGTGTAAACTAAAGTCTTTGAAAATGTAATGGGTAATTACGAAACGCGTTCAGGCGTCGCATCAGACTAGAAATAAAAATGAATTTTGGAGAATTGATTTTTCAATTACCATCGACAGTAAAAAGAAACATACGAAATATTGAGAAAATTCGTGTAAGAATTATTAATCTTACTTTTTCGGTCATATTTAACAACATATGTTTAGAAGAAAGACTGCTACCAATATATATATATATATTCACCGTCCTAGTCATATGAACTGCTAAGGGGGTTTAAACAAGACACTAAGGAAGATTGACAAAATAAATATTGAAGCAATGTTCAAGATTGCAGTAAAGTAAAGAGAGGACATGTTTGGAAACTGGAAATACAGAGGAGTCACAGAGAGGTCAGAAAGAACTTTTTCAGTTTAGGAGTCGTAAATATGTGGAACCTACAAGACGAGGAAGTTGTCGAAGCTAATTCGATATATAGTTTTCCAAGTATATATGAAGAGACTAACGAGAGAAACGAGTCACTGCACTTAATTAATAACGACCGAATGACGATATCCTAAAGCAGATGCTTGACCCTGCAAGCAAAACTAGGTGAAGATAACCAAGTACTTACACACACACATACACAGGCGGGACCAAAGAGCCAAAGCTGAACCACAGCAATCACAACTAGGTGAGTACACACACACACACACACACAAACACATTCCGGGCCTGATAGCTGAGTGGAGAGCGCTCTGCACTCTTAATCCTAGGGTCCGGGCTCGATCCCCGGTGATGGCAAAAACGAAATGGGCAGAGTTTCTTTTACTCTGAAGACCCCTGTTACCTAGCAGTACATAGGTACCTGGGATTTAGACAGCTGTTAAGGGCTGCTTCCTGTGTGTGTGTGTGTGTACTCACCTACTCACCTAATTGTGCTTGCAGGGGTTGAGCTTTGGCTCTTTGGTTCCTCTTTGTGTATGTGTGTGTGTGTGTGTGTGTGTGTGTGTGTGTGTGTGTGTGTGTGTGTGTGTGTGTGTGTGTGTGTGTGTGTGTGTGTGTGTGTGTGTGTATGTGTGTGTGTGTGTGTGTGTGTGTGTGTTTGTGTGTGTGTGTGTGTGTGTGTGTGTGTGTGTGTGTGTGTGTGTGTGTGTGTGTGTGTGTGTGTGTGTGGAAAAAAAATAGTAGTTTGTAACAGTTGATTGATTGACAGTTGAGAGGCGGGCCGAAAGAGCAGACCTGAACCCCAGCAAGCACAACTAGGCGAATACAACTAGGTGAATACACTCACTGGACACACACTCCATCTGATTTTCATGAAGTCTAGTCTGAAATATTTGTTGTATTATCCAAAGAGTTTTTTAGCAGTTTAGCACAATAAATTTTCTGACAGTGGAAGAAGAGAGAAAAGAGTGGGGTAGAGATGAAGGAAAGGGGAAGGAGGAAACGATGAGAAAAGATGGATTGAAGCGGAGGAGACGAACTCAGAAAAGTTGTGGAAGAGTGGGTGGGACGAGTGTGGAAGAGACCCAGGCACAACTGGTCCGAGTTTAGAAGCCATTCGTTTTGGTCAAGCCTCATCCGACTTTGCACGATGATTATTATGAGGCATGTGCCCAGCATGGTCGAAGCGGAGTCGCCCGAATGCAAGAAGGAACAGCGTTCCAGGAAGATTTTTGGCACTAAGCCCGACTAAATATACACTGAAAACAAACGTTTTATAACAATTATATTTTTTAAGAGTAATATGCAACATTAATCATTGATGTCAAGAAAATTCACGGAAATTTTCTACAATTCATATTTTGGCTGTAGTACTAGAAAACACGTAACATCAACACAACCAACTTTCCTTCCATTACACCATCATACCGTAGGTCAACGATTCAAATTATTGACCCACACCTAAAAAATGGCATAGATGTAAAACAAAACTAATGACTGAAGAAAGAATTTCAGGGAAAAACCAAGACTTCTAGACCGCCACAAGATGGCCCAGGTCGTCTGGAGTTCAAGCCAGCCATCAATCTTCCTCATCACCAGCAAGTATTGACCCCCAAACAATCCCACGGGTATGAAGGGATCATGACACAACGCTGAAGAGAGAGAAACAAAGCGGAATTCCTTACAAGCCACTTCATATTGACGCCTTGATATATATATATATATATATATATATATATATATATATATATATATATATATATATATATATATATATATATATATATATATATATATATATGCAATGGTTTGTATACTAAAATCAGAACTACGTTATGAAAATTTCCCATGCATGGTTAGGTGGTAATGAAATTTCAAGTTCCACTACACATACTTTCAACAATTTGCATATGTAAAAGCCAGGACTGAGCTTCAGATATTACTATGCAGAATGTCTTTTTTTAATTTGCAAATATTTACTCGTAATACAGCACATTAAGTGACTTTATATATATATATATATATATATATATATATATATATATATATATATATATATATATATATATATATATATATATATATATATACATATATATATATATATATATATATATATATATACATATATATATATATATATATATATATATATATATATATATATATATATATATATATATATATATATATATATAAACGCTTTCTTTAATTTTCATGGAATTAAATACAACAGCATTGTTACGAAAGAGGGAAGAGAGAGAGAGTATATTTTGCTTCGGAGAAAAAAAAAGAGATGGAGAGATTGAGAGATGGAGAGAGAGAGAGAGAGAGAGAGAGAGAGAGAGAGAGAGAGAGAGAGAGAGAGAGAGAGAGAGAGAGAGAGAGAGAGAGAGAGAGAGAGACAGAGAGACAGAGAGAGAGAGAGAGAGAGAGAGAGAGAGAGAGAGAGAGAGAGAGAGAGAGAGAGAGAGAGAGAGAGAGAGAGAGAGAGAGAGAGAGAGAGAGAAGAGAGAGCGAGAGAGAGAGAGAGAGAGAGAGAGAGAGAGAGAGAGAGAGAGAGAGAGAGAGAGAGAGAGAGAGAGAGAGAGAGAGAGAGAGAGAGAGAGAGAGAGAGAGAGAGAGAGAGAGAGAGAGAGAGAGAGAGAGAGAGAGAGAGAGAGAGAGAGAGAGAGAGAGAGAGAGAGAGAGAGAGAGAGAGAGAGAGAGAGAGAGAGAGAGAGAGAGAGAGAGAGAGAGAGAGAGAGAGAGAGAGAGAGAGAGAGAGAGAGAGAGAGAGAGAGAGAGAGAGAGAGAGAGAGAGAGAGAGAGAGAGAGAGAGAGAGAGAGAGAGAGAGAGAGAGAGAGAGAGAGAGAGAGAGAGAGAGAGAGAGAGAGAGAGAGAGAGAGAGCGAGAGAGAGAGAGAGAGAGAGAGAGAGGGAGAGAGAGAGAGAGAGAGGGAGAGAGAGAGAGAGAGAGAGAGAGAGAGAGAGAGAGAGAGAGAGAGAGAGAGAGAGAGAGAGAGAGAGAGAGAGAGAGAGAGAGAGAGAGAGAGAGTGACATCTGAATAATGAGAAAGAGAGGTGAATATACACATTATACATATACATAGAGAATTAACTACTTACATGAACACAGTTCACATTTTTACCCACACCCCCGAAGAAAAGGTCTCTACTAACATTAGACACGAACTACTTCATTTTATCTCTACGTCTCTCATTATAGCTCACTGAACACCGACTCAACTCATGCACACACATCATGCAACAACATCTGCAGCGATGCACGCTGGTCAGGTTATTATATCATTCCAATGGTTGCTCTGTCACTAAACTAGTATTGATCACCTGTTATTATATCATTCCAATGGTTGCTCTGTCACTAAACTAGTATTGATCACCTGGAACTACTGTTAAACAAAGAATTCATTAATTACAACCAAAGTGCATACAAACAGACCCTAATAGCGCCTGATGAGGGTCTACTGCGCACAGGAAGGTGCGAGGGAGCATAAGAATAAGAAAAAAGAAGACGCAAACGATAAAATAGGATTGGGAAGAATAAGAATCGGAAGAGGGAGACACAGATGAATTAGAAGAAAATGGAAACGAATGAAGAGGAAGAAAACAAATCTTATGATAATTCGCAAAAAAAAAAATACATTTAATCTCCTATAACTTTTAGAAACTTAACTCATTCAATGAATGAGAGATTTATTATGTTCATGAAGAGGAATAATCACCTTGCCTTGTTGTTAAATAAAACAAATAGCGTAATACACACGTCACCTTTTAAGGGTAACCAGTTGCTGCTGTACAAAACTTCGCCGAACCGTCAAAATAACATCAACACTATATCTATATTTTAAGGGTTATACATCACTCCTGGAGGACTTACTTTACGGGATTGAGGAGGCACGAGCCGATATGTTGACCAGACCACACACTAGAAGGTGAAGGGACGACGACGTTTCGGTCCTTTCCTGGACCATTCTCAAGTCAAATCGACTTGAGAATGGTCCAGGACGGACCGAAACGTCGTCGTCCCTTCACCTTCTAGTGTGTTGTCTGGTCAACATAATTTAGCCACGTTATTGTGACTCATCGTCTGCATGAGCCGATATTATCTCTTGATGATGTAAAGACGTTGATTGGATCTCTGTTTAATTTGTAGTAAATTTGTACTCATTTTGTGTTGGATTTAATAATTGCAAAACTCTTGTTAAGCTAAAAGGCTTCTCGGAAGTTTAGTATCTATTGAAGGAGTTCGACAGGGATTAATATGTGCTGTATTAGTCCCGCTCCGCCGCCTACCACTGTCCACTAGATAAAAACAAAAAGTTTTGAGACTTGTACATGGTCAAGTTGAACTTCACAATGCGTGATCTCTGCATATATCTCAATCTTATATCAAGTATCTGGTGTACGGTGATTCAATCCGCAAATAAAGTTCTCCAATCAAATAATCTATCTCCTCTCAAAACCTATATATCTCTTAGTAAATGTACAATTACCAATAATGATGAGCTAATAAAGATTTCCTTTTGGTATTTCTTTGGAGGAAGCTGATGAACTTATTAAGTATTATACATTCAATAACCATCAAAAAATAAACATTGGCAAGCTTAGTTCAGAACAATTATGAATAAGTTAAAGGACAAAGAAACGTTTACATCTGTGATATCTGGAAATAAAAGTGTAATAAAGAAAGTGTCAACGTGTTCCTAAATCCCCTCAATCCAATACGTTGAGGAAAACAGTAATCTCCGACACAGGAAACCCCCGTGAAGTCAAGATTAAGGGAAGCTTAATGACCTGTAGGTGAACTTTACCTGGGAATCAGTGTCTTAAGGTTTGGCCCAGGTGCTGAGCTTCCTTCTGGCGCCGCCTCTTAATAGTCATACTTTTATTGTCATGAAGATCACATGATCACTTTTAGAAAGTTCAAAGTTATCACTTTCATGACATAACACTCAGAGGTACTAGTTCGTGGGTCTGGTGGCTGGCATGGCCTGTCTTATGATGCCAAAAAATATAATAAACACAAAATAAAAACCAGTTGGTAATCACTGTCACTGAAGCTCACATTTATTATTGAGTCTTTTCCTTGTTTCATTAACTTCACTTTGCTCGCCTGGGATTACTGTGCTCGAGCCTTCAGTAAGGGCGAGACGTGGTGGTGGTGGGGCGCCAGGGAGCGAGACTGGTGGTGGTGGTAGGGTGTTGGAGAGTCACATGGTGTGCGCGCCACAGAGCGGCGGCCGCCTCACCCTCACCTCCAACGTCACCACCAACACTGACTCCCGCCCTCAACGCTCACCTCCCTCCGGCCTCCCCCGCCATAACCCTCCACCCTGCAAGCCCGCCCTCCTCCTCCATAACGACCCCTCTACAAGCAAGCCCGCTATAACGACCCTCCACCCTGCGCGCCATCTACCCTGGCCACCATAACAGCTCTCCACTCTGATCACACAATCCACATCCTGCCATCACTCACCCCCCATTTCCCCACACACATAAATATTAGAACTGATTTCCGCCATCTTCCAGTATTCTCACTCCCACAAGACTGACTTTCACCTTCAGACTTCCTTCTGGTAGAACGTCTACCAGAAATACTACCAGTCTGGCAGAACTTCTGGTGGAGATAATATTAAGCTCAGAATGGCCTGGGGTGTCGATGGACGCGAGTTCTATCCGATAACAGTACCTCATCAATTGCTCACTGAACCCATCCCTTCTCACAGAAAAAAAAGACTCCAACCATCTAAGGTGTTACAGTTTTATTCTGCACCATCTTCAAAGACTGATTTCTACCATCCATCACTGCCATAAAGACTGACCATCACAAACACTAACTTTCACTTTCTACGTTATCACAAAGACTTACTTCGACAGTGTTCACTGCAGCATGCGCTGACATCTTCTATACCAGGACACTAACAAGCCTCATCAAATTACATCTATCTCTACAATTGTCCCCCCCCCCCTTACCCATCATGACAACTGCTTCTGTAACTGCTCAACCACAGCACCTCCACCTCACACTACCATCTATCACAATAATCCATGAACTTATACATTAGTTGTTTCATGATCAAAGAGATGAAAATCCTCTGCAGACACAATGCCACAATGCATATTATGATTCCCAAAGCTAAAGAAAGAAAGCCTATGCTGGACAAATCTCGCCGTGGATATCAAATAAGGGGTTCCAATGCTGTAAAGGAAATTTATTAAAATATATTAAGACAGTAGTCAAACAATATGGACAATATATATATATATATATATATATATATATATATATATATATATATATATATATATATATATATATATATATATATATATATATATAGAGAGAGAGAGAGAGAGAGAGAGAGAGAGAGAGAGAGAGAGAGGAGAGAGAGAGAGAGAGAGAGAGAGAGAGAGAGAGAGAGAGAGAGAGAGAGAGAGAGAGAGAGAGAGAGAGAAGAGAGAGAGAGGGAGAGAGGGAGAGAGAGAGAGAGAGAGAGAGAGAGAGAGAGAGAGAGAGAGAGAGAGAGAGAGAGAGAGAGAGAGAGAGAGAGAGAGAGAGAGAGAGAGAGAGAGAGAGAGAGAGAGAGAGAGAGAGAGAGAGAGAGAAGAGAGAGAGAGAGAGAGAGTTCTCACGCTTTCTTTCTCAAATTTTAAGAGGATGAGCCGTAAATCTGTGGCTGAGCGAGGAAGCTCTCACACAGTGCGATTATACGTGTCTTCCTGCCTTAATTTCCCGAGGTGACGAGACCCCCGGAGCAGGTCTGCTGTAAGAGTCAGAGTTCCTCTTTAATTTTTTCCCTCCTTATTCCTTGATCTCATGTTAAGGACACGTACCATCCCTTCATTACGGAATAGTTATCGTATCCCTTCCAAGGGCTGTAAAGTTACACTAGTTTGGCGCCTTCTGTTGATTCTTATTGTACCGTTCCTTCTCCTTCTCCATTATGAGCTACTAGCGAGTTATTCTCAGCCCGTTCTTTTTGGTTTGCCACTCAGTAACAAAAATCAACGGTTTTGTCTAACTAGAAACGTACGAATCTAAACAACTCACCAAATCTATCGAGGCCGATGCATAGTAAACATCAATATTAATGTGTTTGACGTTTATCAATATGACGCATTTTTTAACTGGTTGGTCGAGTCACTAAAATCAACGACGTATTTGGTAAGAAAACGAGTTGTCAACTTCATACGAAAACGTACGTAGCTCGTATATCGAGAACACTCTAAAGCAGATATTTTTTTAATCTTTTTAATTTGTTCATCCAACTCTTGTGTTTTAAAAATAATGCAGTCATGCGATTTCTCTGTACCAAATATATTTTCATAGTTTAGGTGCGTGAGTGGCTTTATGTTACAATGAAAATATATTGAGTCAATAGTTTAAAATAATCCTGTTTTAACTTTGGTCCTGTTATAAAGAATTGGCTCTAAAGATAAAGTGATATGTGACGATTTTCTTTTTTGCATGCGACCTGCTGATGGTGCAGTTCCTTGGAGAGTTATAATTATTATAAAAATAATTAACAAAAAAAGTTATAATTAAAATCTAATACAAATCAAAACTTTGTTTTCATAAATAATGAACTCATATGTAACGGTTTCAAACGCGTATAAATATGCAATAATAAATATTAATCCACGAGAATTACAAACATATTGACAAGAGGTTTTAACACAGAACAACAGTGGTCACATATGTAGGTGGTTATAACAAAGGCGATCTATCTTGAGGTTATCTTGAGATGATTTCGGGGTTTAGCGTCCCCACGGCCCGGTTCTCGACCAGGCCTCCTTTTTGTTACACAACCCCAGGAAGCAGCCATTAGCAACTGTCTAGCTCCCAGGTACCCCATATTTACAGTACCCCATATTTACTGCTTGGTAACAAGGGCATCAGTGTAATAGAATCTTTTTGCCCATTTGTCTCCGCCTCCACCGGGGATCGAGCCCGGAGCCTCAGGACTATGAATCCGAAGTGCTGTCCACTCAGCTGTCAGGCGCGATGTCAATAGATGTGACATCAGAGCTATAATATGGCGCCATCTTGTCCGACCGAAATAATATATTAAAATATATAAACGACCTAACATTAACCTCGTTGCATCAGTTTAAACATTCTAACATAAATAAGATATTCACAGATAGTCCTTCATTTACCTAAATTTACCTGACGGCACCATATATCTAGTGGCCTCGACGAGGACAGGAAGCTGGCGGCTTGTCAAATGTTCTACTTTGAATCCCTCCCCTAATTTTTCCTGAGAAATTTTTCCAATTGGTGATCGTGGGTGACAATGAATGTTACAATAGACTATAACGTTGTAACAAGACCTATAACTGTCTCTTATCATTTCTACTTTTAAATTTGAGATTATGAATGGAGTTATCTTCTACTTCTTGTTTAATTTACTCATTATCCTACTATTCTGACACACCATAAAAAGAACTTTCTCCTATCGTTATTGCTCATCTGTGTGAGTATGTTTGTATGTATTTACATTTTGTGCCTGCAGGGTTGAGCTCCTAGCTCTTGGACCCCGTCTTTCTAACCATCAGTTGTCTAATGGACTGACTCCCGAACTTTTTGTCTGTATTATATATGTTCTATATATTTGCACACACGCACACATACACGCACACACATACACGCACACACATACACGCACACACACACACACACACATACACACACACACACACACACACACACACACACGCACACATACACGCACGCACACACACACACACACACACACACACACACACACACACACACACACACACACACACACACATATCACACATATCACACCAAACATATATCACACCAATATCACACCAAACACCATGGTTTGATATCACACCAAACCTGTCTCCTGAAGCCCACATAAAGAGAATAACGTCTGCGGCATATGCGAGGCTGGCTAACATCAGAACGGCGTTCAGGAACCTGTGTAAGGAATCATTCAGAATCTTGTACACCACATATGTAAGACCAATCCTGGAGTATGCGGCCCCAGCATGGAGCCCGTACCTTGTCAAGCACAAGACGAAGCTGGAAAAAGTCCAAAGGTATGCTACTAGACTAGTCCCAGAACTAAGAGGCATGAGTTATGAGGAAAGGCTGCGGGAAATGCACCTCACGACACTGGAAGACAGAAGAGTAAGGGGGGACATGATCACAACCTACAAAATCCTCAGGGGAATCGACCGGGTAAACAAGGACGAACTTTTCAACACTGGTGGGACGCGAACAAGGGGACACAGGTGGAAGCTGAGTACCCAAATGAGCCACAGAGACGTTAGAAAGAACTTTTTCAGTGTCAGAGTAGTTAGCAAATGGAATGCATTAGGAAGTGATGTGGTGGAGGCTGACTCCATTCACAGTTTCAAATGTAGATATGATAGAGCCCAATAGGCTCAGGAATCTGTACACCAGTTGATTGACGGTTGAGAGGCGGGACCAAAGAGCCAGAGCTCAACCCCCGCAAGCACAATTAGGTGAGTACAATTAGGTGAGTACACACACACACACACACACACACACACACACACACTGGTATGGGGGCTTGGTAGCCTGGTGGATAGCGTGCAGGACTCGTAATTCTGTGGCGTGGGTTCGATTCCCGCACCAGGCAGAAACAAATGGGCAAAGTTTCTTTCACCCTGAATGCCCCTGTAACCTAGCAGTAAAGAGGTACCTGGGAGTTAGTCAGCTGTCACGGGCTGCTTCTTGGTGTGTGTGTGTGTGTGGTGTAGAAAAAAATAGCAAATAAACAGATGAGAGGCGAGCCGAAAAAGCAAAGCTCAACCCCCGCAAACACAACTAGGTGAATACACACACACACAGACTCACACACATCCGCATTATGCTGCCCATAACAGCTGTTTCCCAGATACCTAGTTACTGTCAAGTGAACAGAGGCATCGAATGAAAGAAGCGCTGCCCAATTGTTTCCGCCTCAACAGGAAATCGAACCTAGTCCCTGGATTGTGAATCGTGGACGCTGACCACTCGGCCGCGCGTGTACGTAAATGTGTGTGTCCACAGCAATACCTAGAAAAAAAACATAACACGATGGCAACACATTTACCAACTTCCATCAGAAAATAACCTTAACCCCACATTTTAAAAAATCTTTTAAGATCCTGATGCCCCGGGCGCTGCCAACCAAAGCAGTATATTCATCCACAGTCACTGGCAAATGGAAGCCCTGACCAAATACTAAATGCCTGGGCGCAGGAAGACCCAACTTGAAAAGTTCACTTCGTGTCGTGCAGTCCCATTACTTTCTTGGTTGGAGGAATTATATTCATTGTACATCTTTTATTTAAAGACGATATTTTCATGATCAAGTGAACTAGGTTCTCATGTCTGAGTCCCTAATTAGCTACATATCTCTTTACAAAGTTCAGCGACAAGAACGTTAACTCCAAAAGATGCTGCAGGAAATACCTTTGAAGTACAATTAGCTTTGCTATAATGTTGTTCCTTAGAGCGAAGAGGCAGCCTTCTGAGAAGTAAATGCACAAAATACCACCACAAGATTATGATAATGGTCTTGTGACAATGCATCTCATAGTAAAGTTATTGTAAACAAGAAAGCTTGCTACGAAGTACCTATGGCAGCAGATTATTACTCATTAAATGTCGTGTTATCCTACGTTATCCACCTAGTACAGTGAACATGTGTGGATAATCCTGTAGGAAGCGGGGGTTGGTTAGAAAGTTACCAGTAAATGTAACCAATTATGTTGACCTAACTATGTTAATAATAAAACCAATTATGTTAACCAATTATGGATATAATATATCACAGAGATTAAAGAGGCGAACGTATATAGTTCTCGTAACTAATAAACTGTTAGGGCTTGACTGGTCATCTATTCAAATTTTAAGTTTGCAAAGGAAACCTACCAAGCCTGCTGTTGTGTTGTACAGATCGTAGTGAGTGTTTCTGGAAGAAAATTATTCAGTAAAGACAAATTAAAAGTGGAAAAGGTACCCAATCAACAAGACTTGACTTAGTTTACAAGATTTATGCACAATTTCAAATATTATTTACAGGTAAAAAAGGATTCAAGATAATATACATGTACCTGGTAAATAAAATTACGTTTACTATATAGTAGGCTTTATATTATCTTAAATAAATTGAGAACATAGTTTTCTTAATATAAGTAATTGGTATCTCAATTGTGTGTGCACTTGAAAAGTGATTGGAGCAACCTAACCCTATTATTAACACATTAATTTTGGATAATTGTAAGGTTTAATGATCTAGATAAAAACAAATTCCTATTTAAACTGGATAACTTCTCGATTGAAGATAAATTACTAAGTGGTATATCAGGTGTTTAGTGCTCCGATATCCAGGGAGCCCATACATACCCAGGACACCTTAGAGGGAGACTGTGCCGCTGGAGAGTCAGTCATTATTACATTAACATTTAAGGTGTGTTGTACCCGAGTGATATTACGTTGATTATTCTAATGCTCACATTTCTGAATATTCTCATATAAATATATAAATGATGTATATTATATAATGTGCTTTGTGAAATTTTAATGCTAGGAATTTCAGCTTCCTTCAGTTATTTATAACGTTAGTTTTTTGTAGTATAAATGCAGGTTTTTATATCATCTCTTGGTAGTACGTACATATTTTGTTCTCGTTTTTACATCATATATAACTTCCCCTAGACCACGCCTGAGATTTATTATAATTCCTGAATTATTAAAATAACCTTATAATTATGTCTTGTATTGAAATCTTAATATTGTTACTATGAAAGAGGCTTAACAGCTTTATATAAACATGAGGAACAATCATTAATCCAGACACAGAACTGATCTATAGTCCAATTCTGATAGTTTGGTTAGGTGCTGGATTTAACGAAGACTCGTCTCGTGATAACCACTCAGTAATGACATGAAGATAACTAACTCCCGAGCAACCCAACGATAGTCAACCTGGGAAGGACTCGTTGACGATCAATCAGGGAATTACCGGATGATAGCCAATTCCGGATCGACCAATCGAAATCCAGCCCGTGGACGCCCCGACGACAGTCCAGTAGAGAACCATAGCCAACACAGGCACCCACCATCCCATCACCGGTAAGGAAATAAAATAAAATAAAAATCCAGACCGTCATCTTTTGCGGTGGCATCAACACCAGCGCCTGATGACATTTCGAGGAGAAAATTGCCGGCACTGGTGATAAATAAGGATATAATTTCCTGTAGAGATCGTCCAGTGAGGAGGGTGGCACTCGTGGAGGATGGGGGGGGGGGGGGGGGGAGGAGAGGGTCTTTGAGTCATGTCTCTGTATTTTTCTGTCCGTTGGTCTGCCGGTCTCTGCTCTGCCTGTCTGCCTCTGTCTATGCCTGTCTGCCTCTGTCTATGTCTGCTTGCCTGTCTCTCTGCACGTCACTCTCGCTCGCTCCTGGCTACCAGTTTTTCTGTGTATTTTGAACATCTAGGAAGGTGAGTTAACTGGCCGTCGACACTCAGCTGTGAACACCAACGCCAGTGTGTACGACTTACTATTTGCTTTATATGCAACAGCCGCGCAACGCAACCACAACTCTGTCTTACTTCGTAACAACGTAATAACGTCATTACGACGCAGTGGTTACGTTGTGTGTGTGTACTGTGTAGTATGCAGAGGGCTGTTATGCCTAATAGACAAATAGATAATGGTTATATCCATTTTTAGATGTTAATCAGATATACACATAATATTGACAACATTAATAAATAATTGATTTAGATCTTCATTAGATATTTTTTTTAGGAATAATAAGTACATTGAGGCAACCATCACCTCGACCTCGAAACTCTTCTTGAAAAACTCGAAAACCCCCTCCCCTCTCCACCCTTCACTCACTCACCCCCCCCCCCCCCTCACCCACTTAAGGCCTCTCAACTTCTCGAGGATTATCAAGGCCACTTAAGTGTTTGCTGACCCACCAGCAAGTATACTTTAGCTCTGGTCATTATCCAGAGATAAAGTAAACTCACAGTTCATGTACAAGGAAAAATGAGGTACACCTCTCGATGTATACCACTTTGAGCTGGGAGATCACTTGACGAGAAACTCTACCGTGATTGTGATCAGTGCTCGTACAACCAAAAATAAATAAAATAGATATACCTACAATATGTAAGCATTTTAAACAGAACCTATGAAATACTGTACTTTTAATAAAATATTAGTATTATGTATTATTTGAACTGGAGAAATAGTGACAACAACAATTTACAAACAAAAAATGTTTTTACATCAAACACAAGATACTGTGAGAAGTACGTAAGAGTACATCCTGCCTAGAGTTGTTTTTGGTCAAAGTCTATACGTGCTCTAATATTGCAAGGGGGCCCTGGCCAGAGTTTAATGAAGTATTCTACCATAAGGCTCCACAAGAGAATTATTTGACACACAAAAGTAATGAACAAAAATAGTGTTACGTCGAAGAAGCAACTGGAGGATAGAAATAGGTGAATCTGAGTTTCCACAAAGAAAATGTGACACATAGGCAGATAAAAACTCTGAGGGAACTTAGGCAATACTGATTTGGATCGATTCTGCCTCCCGCTCTTGACAATTTCTAGTATTACAATTTCTGAAAAACGCAAAAACTTTTGACCCCACAAATACCCTGCACGCTTGGCTCATAACTAGAGGGAGGGGGGGAGAGGGAGGGGGAGAAAAAGAAAAAGTGACAGGGGTCTCTCACCCTCAAAAGTGAGAGGGAGAAAATGAGAGGGAGAAAGTGAGAGAGAGAGAGAGACTGAGTGAGTGAGTGAGAGAGAGAGAGAGAGAGAGAGAGAGAGAGAGAGAGAGAGAGAGAGAGAGAGAGAGAGAGAGAGAGAGAGAGAGAGAGAGAGAGAGAGAGAGAGAGAGAGAGAGAGAGAGAGAGAGAGAGAGAGAGAGAGAGAGAGAGAGAGAGAGAGAGAGAGAGAGAGAGAGAGAGAGAAAGTGAGTGTGAGAGAGAGAGAGAGAGAGAGAGAGAGAGAGAGAGAGAGAGAGAGAGAGAGAGAGAGATTTCTACCTGGAGAAGGAGATGACAGATCACATTTGCCATTTGCGGCTGAGAAAATACACGCGGTGGTGATAATTGGACTGCGTATTGAAAATCGGGCAGGATTGCAAATGGGTGACAAAAACCTTATCTTCAGAGATGAAATTGACCTAGTGGCAATGAAGTTTGACTCTTCAATAACACTAAAGAGCCACAAGATTAAACCATAAAGCAGCCAGGAAACTCACAGCCATTCGGCACATCTCACACCTTGACAGCAGAGATTGCAAAACCTTATATGAAGTACAAGTTCGCTCCCATCTTCAGTATGCACCCGTTTGTTGAATTGCTTGTCGTTCATCATTCATCAGAATTTTGGACAGAGTGAGCAGTGCAAGGAGGCTCATCTCTAGTCTTGACCAAGTCTGGCTAGACTCGTCTGAACATCAGAGCCTCTAACACCGTCAAGATGATAAGGAACTTACTGTTATGTACAAGGCCAACATTCTCAAAGTTCCTTCCCAGGCCGAACTTCGTGGACAACCAATAGTTGGCACCCGTATCACTAGGCTCTCAATCTTCAACAGCCTCATGCTGGAACTGACATTCTCAAGAACATCACACCATCAGCATGATGTTCTAAGCTGGCTCGCATCAGAAACATGTTCGTTCAACAGGTTGATGCTCAGGCGATCAATTCCTCCGATAGCATGAAAGCTCTAGTACATAGGTGGCTTCAGTTTCATCCTGTTCCTTATTATTGTTACATAGATTTAAATAAGGCTAATTACTAATTCAAATTATAATATCATGAAATAAATGAATCTCTAGGGGCAGGTTTCAGATGAGCTGAGGAAGGATAACAGCTCTTGTTTGCAGTTTCACTAGGAACCTCAATTGATAGGCTCAATGAACCTTAGCATTGATTAATAATAAAAAAAATAGAGACGAACAGACAGAATGTCAGACTTATAATCAGATGGAAATTCCGACACAGAGACAGGCAGAGAGACATAAACAAACAGGCAGAGAGACCAGTAGAGATAGAGACTAAGGAAGAGAGATAAAGATACAGAGTCTCTTATTTGTTATGCATTTAAAATATACATCTCTAGCCACATCTAATAATATTGGTTTCAATATAAGAAAAATTTACCTCTCAAATATAAATTTGAATAGCTGCAAAATACTAATTTTTTCCTTTTCCATAAAAATCTTAACTCGTTTGAAGTAGAAGAATATTTGAGAAAAGTGAGAAATGTTAAAGGAAGCTTCCCTTTTTGTGGCTGAGAATAATGCATCATATTATAAAATACGAAAGGCGAGAGAAAAAAAATACATAGAGATACTGCGAGTTTTGTTAATTTCAGTAACTTACCTGCAAGACCAAATCGAAATTTTACTGCGTCAGGGTAACCGAGCGTAAACTTCAATATGCAGTAAGAAACGATAGTAATCTTTACTTCCTCTATATACATTAGCTTACGGCAGGGGCTGAATCAGCGGTGGGCCTCGCCCCAGGTTCCTTGCTGCCCACCCGCACCCATATCTTTACCTCTGCGTTAACCAACTTGGGGTATAGTGCATGGTAAAATTACACAAGACGACTCAACAAAGCTCGTTTTCTGTTCATTAAAACCGAATATAATTCTAGCTTAGATTATGTTGTGATTGGCTCGGTTGGTTTAGGTTAGGTTGGTTTGGGATAGGTTAGGTTAGGTTGGGTATGGTTAGGTACGTTTAAAAATCCAAGGGCGATCTGTCATCATGTGGAAGATGTGACTTATATATATGAACTAGAGTAACTGTGCTGGTGTTGTGTTTTGTATCTATAACTCAGCTTGGCAGTGGACACTTTAGTGCTTCATGAATCCTGGCCCTAATACACTGTAGTGCATCTTTCACTCACTTTACCTGGTGCACTCTATTGTATCCGCGTCCCAGCTGATCTTGCACCATATATTCTATCCTTAACTCGGCTGACTTGGTGCAAGAACCAGCTTGGTGTAAGTTCCTCCATCGTAGGTATCTTAGTGCACAGAGTAGGTATCCTATGACTCAACTAATCTGGTGCTTTTTTGACACTTCAGCTGTCCTGGTGCTCTGTTGTGTTCTCACAAATACAAATCACTACAAAAGAGTTACAGTTGTTTGCGAAGAAACCTGCTGTTGTTCTGCTAGCAAGCAGAAGGAGAGAGACAGAGAGAGAGAGAGAGAGAGAGAGAGAGAGAGAGAGAGAGAGAGAGAGAGAGAGAGAGAGAGAGAGAGAGAGAGTGAGAGAGAGAGAGAGAGAGAGAGAGAGAGAGAGAGAGAGAGAGAGAGAGAGAGAGAGAGAGAGAGAGAGAGAGAGAGAGAGAGTGAGAGAGAGAGAGAGAGAGAGAGAGAGAGAGAGAGAGAGAGAGAGAGAGAGAGAGAGAGAGAGAGAGAGAGAGAGAGAGAGAGAGAGAGAGAGAGAGAGAGAGAGAGAGAGAGAGAGAGAGAGAGAGAGAGAGAGAGAGAGAGTGTGAGAGAGAGAGAGAGAGACGGCTTTCAACACAACCGGTTTGGTGTACATGCCCGAGGTTAATGTCAGGATTACCGGCTACGAAGTCGGATACCGGTGGGATTACCTGCAAATTGGATGACTGTTGTTAGACTTTAGGAGCATGGCGAAGGCAGTTATTGAAGCTCACACTTATTTTACATCGCAGGTGCTTCAGTTATTGCGGAGTGTTTTTATTTGCAATTTGTTGTATTTGTTTGAAAAACCTCGAGAGCGCTCTGAGTTATTTTATTGCGTTGAAATTTATTTCAGAGCGCTTTTCCCCCCTTGTTTTACAACACCAACACTGACTCAATGGCGCTTACTGCTATTGCATACCGCTAGTTATTTGGCAACACTGACGCTCATAATTACTGCACGATGCTGGATAATTGGCAACACTGACGAGTATGGTTACTATATCCCGTAAAGTTATTTGGCAACACTGAGGATTATGGTTAATACATTGCGCTAGTTATCTAGTAACACTTTTTAAATTTCTACGACATTTATGTAATTTATAACTGTGTCCACAGTGAAAACATTTCTGCAAATTTAATTTACCTATTCTTACTCGAATTTTAATGAAGAATAAAATTGTGATTAAACATTTCATAAAACAATAAATAGTATGCAATGCTACAGAAGCCGAACAGAAGCTGACGAAACGACAGATTAACATCAAATATCAAACAATGAATAGTCAAAATTAGAAAAAAAAGAAAAATTGACCCTAATACTTGCTAACATAATCCATTATTGTGACTGAATATGAAAATCACAAAAACACATATAGCAAGATCTAGAGTTTTACTGAAATTCATTAAAATCACAGGAGTTAAAATCTACAGGATTCAGGTATTAACGTCCAGACGTGGAACGGCTGACTCAGCGGCGTTCCAGAAGCACTTCTCTCCCTGGGGGCTCACCAGTGACCCCCCCAAAGTGAGGGGAGGGGGGCGCCTGGGGGTGTTTATGGAGGCAGCAGTCGTAGCCGGGTGTTACACAGGGATAATGAAGCCTGCTACACGATCTCCGGCTGCTGCTGGATCATTATGGATCCAGAGTGTGTGTAGTAGTAGTAGTAGTTACTTTGTTTGGGCGTAAACACATTTTTGGACTCTGGGACCTTCCGGCCCACTCGTGGCAGTGGCCTTGCGGCTCTAGTTTCTTTACCTTGCGGCATATTTCATGTGTAGACTTCCGGCTATTTTCTTAGTGCTGTGCCTTGCGGCGTTTGTGGGGAAAATTCGAGTATACCTTCGATATATGCAGTGTTTGACCATTCCCCAGGATGCCACCCACAACAGTCGACTAACATCCAGGTTCCTTATCCCTGTTAGGTGAACAGAGGCAACAGGTGTAAGGAGACTTGCTCATACGTCGTCTCGCCCTTCCCGGTATGTGTATGTACTCACCTAGTTGTACTCACCTAGTTATACTCACATAGTTGTGCTTGCGGGGGTTGACCTATGGCTCTTTGGTCCCGCCTCTCAACCGTCAATCAACTAACGTACAGATTCCTGAGCCTACTGGGTTCTATCATCTACATTTGAAACTGTGAATGAAGTCAGCCTCCACCACATCACTTCCTAATGCAGTCTACCTGTTAACTACTCTGACACTTAAAAAGGTCTTTCTGACGTCTCTGTGGCTCATTTGGGTACTCAGTCTTCACCTGTGTCCCTTAGTTCGCGTACCACCCATGTTAAACAGTTTATTCCTATCTGCCCTGTCAATTCCTATGAGAATTTTGTAGGTAGTGATCATGTCTCCCTCTACTCTTCTGTCTTCCAGTGTCGTGAAGTGCATTTCACGCAGCCTGTCCTCGTAACTCATGCCTCTTAGTTCTGGGACTAGCCTAATGGCATACCACTGAACATTTTCCAGCTTCGTCTTGTGTTTGACAAGGTACGGGCTCAATGCTGGGGCCGCATACTTCAGGATTGGTCTTACACATGTGATATACAAAGTTCTGAATGATTCCTTACACAAGTTCCTGCAGTTGTGATTTTAGCCAGCCTCGCGTATGCCGCAGATATAATTTTTTTTATGTGGGCTTCAGGAGACAGGTTTGTTGTGGTATCAACTCCTAGATCTTTCTTTCTGTCCGTTTTATGAAGTGCTTCATCTTCTATTCTGTATCCTGTGTCTGACTTCCTGTTTCCACCGCCTAGTTTCATTACCTTGCATTTACTCGGATTGAACTTTCGTAGCCCTTTGTTGGCCCATTCATTCAGCCTGTCTAAGTCATCTTGTAGCCTCCTACCATCTTCCTCTATTTTTATCCTCCTCATAATTTTTGCATCATCAGCAAACAATGAGGGGAACTCTTTGGGAGATCACTTACATATATAAAAGACAGTATAGGTCCAAAGACTGAACCCTGCAGGACTTCACTGGTGATGTCTCGCCAATCTGAGACCTCACCCCTTAGAGTGACTCGTTGTCTTCTGTTGCTTAGGTACTCCCTAATCCTATGGAGTACCTTCCTTTTCACTCCAGCCTGCATCTTCAGCTTTTTCACTAGCCTCTTGTGTGATACTGAATCAAAGGCTTTCTGGCAATCCAAAAATATGCAGTCTGCCTATCTTTCTCTTTCTTTTTGTGTGTGTGTGTGTGTGTGTGTGTGTGTGTGTGTGTGTGTGTGTGTGTGTGTGTGTGTGTGTACTGTTGTTGTTGCTACTTGCTGCTGCAGCTACTGCTGCTAAATCATTATAGCTGTTTGTTGACCAGACCACACACTAGAAATTGAAGGGACGACGACGTTTCGGTAAGTCCTGGACCATTCTCAAGTCGATTGTGATGAGGAGGTAGGGACAGGCAATAAATAGGCAAGAGAGAGCTGAGGAGGAAAGTCAGGTGTAGGGGATAGTAGTAATGAGAACTGCAGCAGGCCTATTGGCCCATACGAGGCAGCTCCTATTATAACCACCGAAGGAGATAGTAATAGGAAAAAGAAGAGGGTAGCAAGAGAGCGTAGGAGAAGACAATGAACAGAAAAAGGGGAGAAGAGAGAAAGAAAAGGAAAGAGAAAGAAAGAAATGGAAGGGGGAAAGCTTATGTTAAGTCACGTTTGTTAGAAAGATTAGAGCATTTGAGTATATACTGTGAAAGGGAAGAGTCCACAGCAACAAAGCCAGGACTCAAGTTCATGTTGGGTACATTGTTTATAAGAGCCGATTCTACAAGACGGCGTATGTGTAGAGTAGAGGCAGGAAAGATTATTTTGGAGGAAGACCAATCAATGGGATGATTAGAATCCCTCACATGGCAGAAGAGAGCATTGTTAGTGTCTGCAGACTTAACACTTCTCTTGTGTTCTTTAAGTCTGTCATTCAGTGTACGGCCAGTTTCGCCAAAGTATTGGAGAGGACAAGATGAACAGGAAATAGAGTAGACACCAGCAGCATTAGAAGCAGGAGGAGCAGTGTGAACTAGATTGCTACGAAGTGTGTTAGTTTGTCGAAAGGCGAGTTTAATGTCAAGAGGACGAAAGGTATTGGTAAAAGTTTTGAGTTCAGATATGAAGGGAAGGCATAGTACAGTGCTACTAGTGTTGGAAGCAGGTTTAGGATGAAAGAAATTTCGTTTAGCTTGAGAGTGGGCACAGTTGATGAAATGCAAAGGATAACCAAGGCGAGAGAATGATTTGTAGATAAAGGTAATTTCAGAATCAAGAAACTGAGGGTCGCTGATGCGTAGAGCGCGGAGGAAGAGAGAGACGAGGACACTTTTCTTAACAGAAAGAGGATGGTAGGAAAAGAAGTGAATGTACATGCCACTATGCATGGGTTTACGGTAGACAGAGAAAGAGAACCCAGACACAGAGCTGTGAACATGAACATCAAGAAAAGGAAGGAGGGAATTAGATTCCCACTCAACTTTGAAATGGATAGAAGGAGCCAGATTGTTAAGAGAGGCGAGGAAAGGCTGGAAAAGATTAAGGTCATGAGGCCATAAAGCAAAAATGTCATCAACATATCGAAGCCAGAGAGAGGGACGAGTATCAATAGAAAGAAGAAGAACAGTTTCGAAGTATTCCATGTATAAATTAGCAAGAACAGGGGAGAGAGGGGAACCCATAGCGACGCCGAAAGTTTGAGTGTAATATTTACCGTTGAAAGAGAAAGAGTTAGATTCAACAGAGTCTAATGAGATCGAGGAAAACGTCAGTGGGAAGTGGGAGAGGAAGGAGGCCCTCTGACGCCTTCTGTCTGAGGAAAGAGAGAACGTCATCGAGCGGAACATTAGTGAACAGAGAGTCGACATCAAGACTAAGCATCTTACAAGAGGGTTGCAGGCGCAGTCTTTCTATGAAGTCCTGAGAGTGACGAAGGTGGGCAGGGGAAAAAGTGCCAAGGTAAGGTGTCAGGGTTTTAGCGAGCCAGGAGGCAAGAGGATAGCTGAGAGAGCCCCGTGAAGAAATGATAGGACGAAGAGGAACACCAGGTTTATGAGTCTTAGGAAGACCATACAAATAAGGAAGAGAAGGGCAGATGACACGGAAACGTTTAATGAGATCAAAGTCAGGAGGGCAAAGACTAGAGAGCTGTCTTAGTTTGCGGTTAAAGGAAGTTTTGAGGCGATCCAAAGGGTTAGAAGTCAGAGGAGCATAAGTGCGAGAGTCAGAGAGCAAGACATCTGCTTTTCGGAGGTAGTCCTCACGGTCAAGGACAACCACCGAATTCCTTTTGTCGGAAGGGAGGATAAGAATAGAGTTGTTAGATTTCAGGGAGGCAAGGGCAAGCTGGAAGCGACGAGGAAGGTGGTTATTTTTAGAAAACAAGCTGTCAAGAACGGGGATAAGGGCCCCTCTAAAGGCAGACAGATCCGAAAGAGTACTAGAGTTAGAATTGACAAACCTGTCAAAGGAACTAATGAGATCAATGCCACAGCGTGGGCCAGGGGAAGTAGCAAAAGACAGACCAAGACCAAGAAGTTCTTGCTGGTGCTTAGAAAGAGAGTGGGACGAAAGGTTGGTAACACAGTCAGAGAGAGAGTATTTGGCCCAAGGACTGTTGGAGATCAGGCGTTGAAGTTTGTTGTGTAGTGTGGAGGAGTGGTGGGAAGAGGAGACGTGAGCAGTGTCAAATGCAATTGGAAAAATGATATTGCATAGATCACTGGGAAGAGAAGAGGACAGAAAGCGTTGCTGTTGACGAACAGCAAGAAAAGCCTCGTCAACTTGCAAGGAGGTGGCATGAATAAGTTCTTGAAGAAGAAGACGGGCATGTTCAGGGAAAGGAGATCCCGAAGTGTTGAACTGGAGAAAGTGAGATAAAGAATGAGGGAGAACTTGCTCAGGAAGACAGTCTTTAAGAAACCTGAGCTGGTTCTTTCGACGCTTGGCGGCAAGAAGGGAAGATTCAAAGGCGCGAAAAGGCCGTTTGAAGGAAGGTAGAGCATCAAAGAAATTAAACAGAGTAAGATGCGTACGTGTGGTATCCATATGCAGGCGATGAGTCACAATAACGTGGCTGAAGTATGTTGACCACACACTAGAAATTGAAGGGACGACGACGTTTCGGTCCGTCCTGGACCATTCTCAAGTCGATTGTGATGAGGAGGTAGGGACAGGCAATAAATAGGCAAGAGAGAGCTGAGGAGGAAAGTCAGGTGTAGGGGATAGTAGTAATGAGAACTGCAGCAGGCCTATTGGCCCATACGAGGCAGCTCCTATTATAACCACCGAAGGAGATAGTAATAGGAAAAAGAAGAGGATAGCAAGAGAGCGTAGGAGAAGACAATGAACAGAAAAAGGGGAGAAGAGAGAAAGAAAAGGAAAGAGAAAGAAAGAAATGGAAGGGGGAAAGCTTATGTTAAGTCACGTTTGTTAGAAAGATTAGAGCATTTGAGTATATACTGTGAAAGGGAAGAGTCCACAGCAACAAAGCCAGGACTCAAGTTCATGTTGGGTACATTGTTTATAAGAGCCGATTCTACAAGACGGCGTCTGTGTAGAGTAGAGGCAGGAAAGATTATTTTGGAGGAAGACCAATCAATGGGATGATTAGAATCCCTCACATGGCAGAAGAGAGCATTGTTAGTGTCTGCAGATTTAACACTTCTCTTGTGTACTTTAAGTCTGTCATTCACTTTGAAGTCTGTTCTAACTGTCATTAGAACTGTGATTATAGCTGTTGTTTGCTTGCTGCTCCTGCTGCTGTTGGATCAGTATGGATGGTGTAAACTGACGTTGCTGCTGCTACTGGAAAATTATGAATGTGCTGGTTTTTGCTGATGTTGTTCCTGCTGCTGCTTCTTACTGACCGGAAACGTGCCCAACCATTTCTGTCCCGATCGGGATTCGAACCTGGGTTTCCCGACTGTAAGTAAAAGCGAACGTAACTGTAGCACCTGTGAAACACCGACATTTAGGATTCAGTAAAGGAACATGTGAGGTCCAGTGAAGCAACGACATGTGAGGCTCGTTGAAACAACGACATGTGAGGCCCGTTGAAGCAATGACATATGAGGCCCGTTGAAGCAACGACATGTGAGGCCCGTTGAAGCAACGACATGTGAGGCTCGTTGAAACAACGACATGTGAGGCCCGTTGAAACAACGACATGTGAGGCCCGTTGAAGCAACGACATGTGAGGCCCGTTGAAACAACGACATGTGAGGCCCGTTGAAGCAACGACATGTGAGGCCCGTTGAAGCAACGACATGTGAGGCCCGTTGAAGCAACGACATGTGAGGCCCGTTGAAACAACGGCATGTGAGGCCCGTTGAAGCAATGACATGTGAGGCCCGTTGAAGCAACGACATGTGAGGCCCGTTGAAGCAACGACATGTTATCTCCAGCGAAGGAACGACATATGAGGCCCACTGAGACAATGACATGTGGGAATTGGGTGAAATAATGTCAATCGAGGTCCCTTAAAAGCACGACATGTAAGATCCGATGAACTATAGCGCACGCAAAGGCGAAAAACCATTTTTGTCAAACTAAACTAACGGCAGAGAAGCGAAACAACTGAAACGCGAAAGCCAATTAGAGATTAATGATTGAGGTCCGAAATAGGAATTAAGGAAATAAAGCTCGTACAAAATGCTTTAATGAATTGGCAAAAAGGTTTTTAATAATAGAATTGGATTTGAAAACTCGGTGGTCGCAGAAATGAGTTAGAGTTTAAGACGAGACTTAAGAGAACTGATCCTTGAAGGAAAGAGAGACAATGAGGAAGAAAGACTACGTCTGCACTATGAACATATATGAGTAGATGATCATATATGAATTATTAATCACATTCGACAATATAACTACATATTAGAAACTTGTGGTTTCTAATATGTAGTTATCTCCAATATATATATAATATATATTGGAGAAACACTAGTATATGTATGTATAAAATACGCTCTATAAAATAGAGACTGAGTATAGGACTGTGCCACAGCCCTATTACTCAAACTGTGGCACAGACTCAGTCATAGACCCAGACTGTGCCAGCGAGATGCACTCATTTACCCCTCAATCGAGGCACGAGGAGCAGGCGCAACCACTATCCTGCGGGGCTCATTTCCTCCTGTGGACATAATGCGGTGAAGCTGGCCATGGGAGGGGAAGAGGGCGTGGGGGGTGGTAGGTGTGGAGAATACGGTGTGGGGGTTGATGGGAAGGGGGCGGCAGGAGAGAAAGGGAATGGTGGTGTGGGAGAGGAGAGGGAATGGTGGCGTGGGAGAGGAGGGAAATAGGCATGGGTGAAGGTGACCCATTAATCATCTTATATTTATGTTTTGGTACACATTAATCATATTCTCTCATTCATGTCAATTTTTTCTATAGATAGAAGTCTGAAACTGTTTTATATTGTTTAAAAGTGGTCTTATAAGGGCTGCATTAAGTAGAGGGATAATTTACTATATCGTATAAGGCAGAATAACATATTTTATTTTTATTTTATATTTTAATATAAAATAAAACCAATTTTAAAACACATTTTAATATTTAAACAGACGAAAACATATTTTAAGCCTTTATACACTGCTTTCATTGACTTAAACATCTTTTGATCTTTTTAACAACTAAATTTTTTACCTATCATATTTTTTGCATAGTCATAAAACTTTACACTTATCAGCACTGATCTTAATTTGGAACTTTTGGCCTATTTTGTAATACCCGACCTAATTAGAACAACTAACTTCCTATTTCCACTGTTCACTACAGTATCTTAGAGTCATATCTCGCTATCCCTCCCTTCTTCCCTCCTTTCCTCCCTTAAACACAGTCCTTGCCTCACTCCTCCACGCTCCCTACCTCATGTCCCTTACCTCCCCTTGTCTCACTTCCTCCCTACAGAGTATCACTCCTCCGAACGAGACACGTTTAATTATTTTTGACTTTGAAGTCTGTCCATTGTCAGCTGCAGACCCCATCACCACACACTTCATGTCTCCCTCACCACACGGGGACTTTAGGTCCCATACGTGACTTAAAAATGTGTTGTTAAAATTTAGGATTTTATATATATACATATATATATATATATATATATATATATATATATATATATATATATATATATATATATATATATATATATATATATATATATATATATATATATATATATATATATATATTATTAAATATGACCGAAAAAGTAAGATTAATAATTCTAACACGAATTTTCTCAATCTTTTGTACATTACGCTTCACTGTTGGAGGTAAATCAAAAATCACTTCTCCAAAATTCATTTTTATTTCTAGTCTGACGCGACACGGGCGCGTTTCGTAAAACTTATTACATTTTCAAAGACTTCACAAATACACAACTGATTAGAACTTACGTATCTCTGATTTTATATCTACATTTGAGTGAGGTGGGAGGGGTGATGTGGCATTAACACAAGACAGAACAAGAGGGGATATTAATAGGGTATTAAAAGTATCAACACAAGACAGAACAGAAACAATGGGTATTGAATAGAAGTGTTTGTAGAAAGCCTATTGGTCCATATTTCTTGATGCTTCTATATTGGAGCGGAGTCTTGAGGTGGGTAGAATATAGTTGTGCAATAATTGGCTGTTGATTGCTGGTGTTGACTTCTTGATGTGTAGTGCCTCGCAAACGTCAAGCCGCCTGCTATCGCTGTATCTATCGATGATTTCTGTGTTGTTTACTAGGATTTCTCTGGCGATGGTTTGGTTATGGGAAGAGATTATATGTTCCTTAATGGAGCCCTGTTGCTTATGCATCGTTAAACGCCTAGAAAGAGATGTTGTTGTCTTGCCTATATACTGGGTTTTTTGGAGCTTACAGTCCCCAAGTGGGCATTTGAAGGCATAGACGACGTTAGTCTCTTTTAAAGCGTTCTGTTTTGTGTCTGGAGAGTTTCTCATGAGTAGGCTGGCCGTTTTTCTGGTTTTATAGTAAATCGTCAGTTGTATCCTCTGATTTTTGTCTGTAGGGATAACGTTTCTATTAACAATATCTTTCAGGACCCTTTCCTCCGTTTTATGAGCTGTGGAAAAGAAGTTCATGTAAAATAGTCTAATAGGGGGTATAGGTGTTGTGTTAGTTGTCTCTTCAGAGGTTGCATGGCTTTTCACTTTCCTTCTTATGATGTCTTCGATGAAACCATTGGAGAAGCCGTTATTGACTAGGACCTGCCTTACCCTACATATATATATATATATATATATATATATATATATATATATATATATATATATATATATATATATATATATATATATATATATATGTATATATATATATATATATATATATATATATATATATATATATATATATATATATATATATATATATATATATGCAAACAAGCCTGAATGGTCCCCAGGACTATATACAACTGAAAACTCACACCCCAGAAGTGACTCGAACCCATACTGCCAGGAGCAACGCAACTGGTATGTACAGGGACGCCTTAATCCGCTTGACCATCACGACCGGACATAAGGAAGTGATAGCCTAAGCTATTTGAACCACTTCCCTGCATTTTGCATTTGTGTTCCTCACGTGTTGCCCCAAAGAATGAGGTGATTTGATAAAATGCTATGCCCAAGATTACTATCCGAGTGCCGGCGGGGAAGTGGTTCAAATAGCTTAGGCTATCACTTCCTTATGTCCGGTCGTGATGGTCAAGCGGATTAAGGCGTCCCTGTACATACCAGTTGCGTTGCTCCTGGCAGTATGGGTTCGAGTCACTTCTGGGGTGTGAGTTTTCAGTTATATATATATATATATATATATATATATATATATATATATATATATATATATATAAATATATATATATATATATATATATATATATATATATATATATATATATATATATATATATATATATATATATATATCATATACTACATACAAGCCAAAGCGATTTCGGCTCAGGTTTACGTTCTGATTAGGTAGGAACGATGGAGAACCAATCCTAAGCTGTTCACCCCCTTTTTACCCAGCAGAAATTCGGGAATGGTTGCAAGCCGATCAGTAGGTGGTCGAGTTCTAGGGAAAATTATTAAGGTAACGCTTATGGGGAGCAAAAGGTCTAAGTAACTAACAAAAGTCAACCGCACCTGTTCCAATCTTAGTAGAAGATAAGAAAGATATTTTTTTTTGCACTAAGGCAAGGGAGAGAGAGTCTACTCTCACAGGAAGTATGCCTGTTCTACATGGTCTTCCAGAGGCACTCGATGACATTGTTCACTCATATGAGGTGAAGCTGTTTTACGGATATATAAGTGAATATCATATGAGAATCTACTTTATATATATCTCTCAATACATCTATGTACATCCCTCTGTCTCATCCTGTATATTTGTCTCTGTGTTTCTGTGTCTACCTTTCTTCCCCTCTCCCTCCTTTCCTCTATAACAACAAATCCCCCTCAAAATTATGAGAGGAAAGGGGGAGTTAGTAGTAGGAGTCACTCTAACTCCACCTTTCCTCTCTTATTCTCAGCTCCTTCCTCCCACCCTTACTCCAACACCCTCACTCCCCCTCTTATTTCAACTTTCCCTTCACCTTCTAACTCCAACTCACCCCCCCCCCCTCACTTCCATCATTTTCCCCCATGTATATTCAACTCCCCTTCATCCCCGCACACTAATCACCTACCCCTTACTTTATCCTCCTCTGCCCCCCAAACTCCATGACACAAAGCCCATCATGCCAATTTGCATATAATTTTCATAATGTAAGAGAGAGATTCCCAAAAGACCTCATGAATTGTCGCCATGACAGGGGAGAAATTGTGGAGCAGTATTCAATGTCTCGTTTGTTATTTTTGTGATAACTTTGGCTGATTGCGCGCATGTAATGACATTCTCGTGGGACTGGTCGGGGTTTTTAAGTGTTCCATCATAATTATTATTTCAGTTATTATATTATTAGTATCCTTATTATTATTAGTATTATATTCCACAAAGAAGTTACATTAACGTGATGTATCAATGAGTAAAATCAGTAGTAGCCATGAGGAGGATTCGAACCCGCAACATGGGTGTTTGAAGAGCAATGGGGTCAGGAGCAGGTGTTTGGAATTCCTATATCATACCAGAATGTATGCAAGTAATGTGAGAAACTTAGATTTGGTATCAGGTCGATGACTCAGGACCCCTAGAGAATTTAGTTGAATCCCGGGATACATTACCCTTGTATCGTGGTCCAGTGGTTTAAAGCGTGTGCTTGGGAGTATCCAGGGTATACAGGTTTCCCTGTATCACTATAGGATGAGTCCCTGTACTGTTCCCGATAGTACCCCTTACTTGTAGTTGCCCTTTGATATTCTCTTCCCTAAATGGGACTGAAGTCTCCCAATAGACCAGTAGTGTGACCCCAACACACATTCTCTCACTAAGTTCAGCCTGTTAAGTGATATAGTGTCAAAAATCATGTGATAGTCCAGGATCATGTACTCAGTTCATTCTTCCCTTTCCTGCTGTATTACTGTATTTTTTTTTTTTTAGGCAGAAGTACATTACGCACATATATACATAGAAACAAGCAGATTGCCGTTATATTATACAACGGCAATCTTCAGTTTCTTTAGGTTTGACTAACGGGCATGTGGTGTTGCAATGGTTATTGCATAACAATGTGACGTTAACAATAAGGTGTATATAATTAAAATCGTTTATATTCTCCGAGGTGAGAATCCAACTCCATACATTTTTTGCTATCACTATAATACCAGCAAAGGGTCTTGAATCTCACATGCATATATTAACCCAATAATTTTGCAGACAAGTGCGTACAGATGTTTGCCTACTCCCTGAACGTGCTGAGATCGCACAGCTTGCAATACCAAACTTAAATATTGTGGTATATCGTTTCTAACATCTGAGGAAATCATACGATATGACGATACGTCTCTCCCTTACATTAAACATAATATAACATGGAAATACTTTGAAGTACATGAACGAGTAATGGAAAGTACTTTCTTAAACTTATTTGTTAATGATGCAGTTAAGGTGCATCAACGAGGCGCGAATTCAGATAGATTCTAAGTTCAGCCAAATTTGTGGGCAACTAATCCAAATTTATACCTAGATTTGCATTCAAACAAGCGTTCGACGGAATATAAGGCCCTCCCTTGCGCCTAATTCCCAAATTCTCCCCGTAATTTAATGTATCTAGCACACATAACTTGAGTTTCGGATGCTACCGCGAGAGGGAAAAGCCTTATTCGTCTTTAGATACGAATACGTTAAACTATAGTCGCTTAAGAATAAGGTTTATTGTAGAATGAACGATGTGGTAATATTACTGGTTATGCGATCTTGTAATTCTTTTTATCTTAAACAGGAGAGTACAGCAACAGGAAGCACATTGGAAGAGGACACATCCGTATTACATGAGCCCCTAGATATTTTGTGTGTGTGTGTGTGTGTGTGTGTGTGTGTGTGTGTGTGTGTGTGTGTGTGTGTGTGTGTGTGTGTGTGTGTGTGTGTGTGTGTGTGTGTGTGTGTCTGTGTGTGTGTGTCTCTGTCTCTCTCTCTCTCTCTCTCTCTCTCTCTCTCTCTCTCTCTCTCTCTCTCTCTCTCTCTCTCTCTCTCTCTCTCTCTCTCTCTCTCTCTCTCTCTCTCTCTCTCTCTCTCTCTCTCTCTCTCTCTCTCTCTCTCTCTCTCTCTCTCTTTCTCTCCTTTCTCTCTCTTTCTCTCTTCTTTGTAAATTAACAATACTCTCGATAAAGTGAAATAATACTTACTATTATAGAAACCTGAGCCTTTGAAATATCTGCAGTCAGTGTGTTTTCACATTTTCATTTATTTTTAAATCTATACGATGCTTTAGTAATTTAATAACAAAAATTGTATATATATTTTTGAACTATATTAGTTCAAATCAACATAACATTTTCTGCTATCCAGTATATAAAAGCAAATCAAATATATTTGTAACGCAAGTGTTCAAATGCAAGTGTAATGTGTAAATGTGTTAGTATATGTGTGTATGTGTACTCACCTAATTGTGCTTGCGGGGGTTGAGCTCTGGCTCTTTGGTCCCGCCTCTCAACCGTCAATCAACTGGTGTACAGATTCCTGAGCCTATTGGGCTCTATCATATCTACATTTGAAACTGTGTATGGAGTCAGCCTCCACCACATCACTTCCTAATGCATTCCATTTACTAACTACTCTGACACTGAAAAAGTTCTTTCTAACGTCTCTGTGGCTCATTTGGGTACTCAGCTTCCACCTGTGTCCCCTTGTTCGCGTCCCACCAGTGTTGAATAGTTCATCCTTGTTTACCCGGTCGATTCCCCTGAGGATTTTGTAGGTTGTGATCATGTCCCCCCTTACTCTTCTGTCTTCCAGTGTCGTGAGGTGCATTTCCCGCAGCCTTTCCTCATAACTCATGCCTCTTAGTTCTGGGACTAGTCTAGTAGCATACCTTTGGACTTTTTCCAGCTTCGTCTTGTGCTTGACAAGGTACGGGCTCCATGCTGGGGCCGCATACTCCAGGATTGGTCTTACATATGTGGTGTACAAGATTCTGAATGATTCCTTACACAGGTTCCTGAACGCCGTTCTGATGTTAGCCAGCCTCGCATATGCCGCAGACATTATTCTCTTTATGTGGGCTTCAGGAGACAGGTTTGGTGTGATATCAACTCCTAGATCTTTCTCTCTGTCTGTTTCATTAAGTACTTCATCTCCTATTCTGTATCCTGTGCCTGGCCTCCTGTTTCCACTGCCTAGTTTCATTACTTTGCATTTACTCGGGTTGAACTTCAACAGCCATTTGTTGGACCATTCACTCAGTCTATCCAGGTCATCTTGTAGCCTCCTACTATCATCCTCTGTTTCAATCCTCCTCATAATTTTTGCATCGTCGGCAAACATTGAGAGGAACGAATCTATACCCTCTGGGAGATCATTTACATATACCAGAAACAGTATAGGTCCAAGGACTGACCCCTGCGGGACTCCACTTGTGACGTCTCGCCAATCTGAGGCCTCACCCCTCACACAGACTCGTTGTCTCCTGTTGCTTAGGTATTCCTCTATCCACCGGAGTACCTTCCCTCTCACTCCAGCCTGCATCTCCAACTTTCGCACTAGCCTCTTGTGTGGTACTGTATCAAAGGCTTTCTGACAATCCAAAAATATGCAGTCTGCCCACCCTTCTCTTTCTTGCCTTATTTTTGTTGCCTGGTCGTAGAATTCAAGTAACCCTGTGAGGCAGGACCTGCCATCCCTGAACCCATGTTGATGCTGTGTTACAAAGTTCCTTCGCTCCAGATGCTCCACTAGTTTTTTTCGCACAATCTTCTCCATCAGCTTGCATGGTATGCAGGTTAGGGACACTGGACTGTAGTTCAGTGCCTCCTGTCTATCCCCTTTCTTGTATATCGGGACTACGTTAGCTGCTTTCCAAATATCTGTGTGTGTGTGTGTACACGTGTGTGTGTGTGTGTGTGTGTACACGTGTATATTCACCTAGTTGTGCTTGCGGGGGTTGAGCTCCTCCTTTTCGGTCCGCCTCTCAACTGTGAATCAATCAACTGTTATTAACTACTAACTATTTTTTTCACGCACACACACACACACACACACACACACACACACACAGAGGCGGGACCAAAGAGCCAGAGCTCAACCCCCGCAAGCACAATTAGGTGAGTACACACACACACACACACACACACACACACACACACACACACACACACACACACACACACACACACACACACACACACACACAAACACACACACACACACATACACATGGACACATCCAGGGAGCTGTCTAACTACCAGGTATCTATTTACTGCTAGGTGAAGATGGGCATCAGGGTGAAAGAAACTCTGCCCATTTATTTTCCGCCTCCACCGGAGGTCGAATCCGGAACCTCAGGACTACGAATCCGAAGCGCTGTCCTTTCATCTGTTAGGCCCCCACCTTTGTGTGTTAATGTTAGTGTGTGTTTTCTTATGAAAAGAATTACGATTTTTGTACTTAAGGATTCAGGCTGAAGAAATACCGAACCCATCATAATTATACATCAATAAAGGAGTTAGAACACACACAATGAACCTGGCAAAAATCCATTAGTTTTAGAATATTTTGGTGAGTCGTACTACCAGATCCTTCAATGAGTGTGTTTTGTTGCAATATACCACCTGTCACTCTCCGGCAGAAGGTATACACAGTGAACGAACATTGTACCGCTCACCAAACGAAAATTTTTCAGACAGATTACTTCATCAGGCATCAAACCTCTTCGTCCCATATGGACTGTTAATGGATGAGAAGCATATGTTCTCACAGGTTCTGCGGGTTCTAGACCATAGTGAGATATGTAGAGGAATGTTGGTTGTAAACAAAATGATTATGGTATAAGAGGTCTGTGGCGAGTCTCTCGTAAACAATATGTTATTGCTTTCAGGTGGAGGACTGTTATGTTAATTTCATATTACTCAAGTGACTGTTACTGTGACGATGGTGGAGGGATGACTGTGTAGTAATGGTGGTAGTGGAAGACGTATGTGATGTATACTGTGATAAAAGTTATTAATTGACAAAAATAGCTGTTAATATTAAGTTTTTCTCAATATTCATTACATAATGTTAGTCACTATACCTTACACTCCGATGAATACTTCATACTACGACTCACGGATCAGGACAACCTGTCACAACATTTGAGTCTCCTGTAGCTCTCTGAGGCTGATTATTTTAACCAAGACCTTGCTGCGATTGACAAGGAACTGAGAGCCTCTCAGTTCTGGAAATAGATCCTTACTTTTCTCCTAGTAAGCCTTTACAATACATTTTATGTGGATGGTGTTTCTAATATAATTATATTGAACCTATTAAGAAATATAACTTGATAACCCACCAAGAGTGTGTGTTACTGTTTTGTTGATGGGGTAATAAAACAGAGTGAGTCTATGTTAAGAGCGGTGTTGAGTGGGGTGAATAGGGCATCTGGAGGCAGCTTTATCTCCTCCTGAGTGGATTAGTTCGGGTTTATGAGCACTTAAAGACAGAGTGCTTTCATGAGTACATTTAAGAACATTGGCTGTTACAAGCTATCAAAGAGACACAATCGTTAAGCCAGAGAGGAGACGATTACAGAAATAAGAAGAGGACTGACTCGATTTTTTTAAAGAAAGCCCTATTTTGAAATTGACCCTAAACATACATACAGCAGTGAATCACTAAATCTTATACAAACATACATACACACACACTCACACACACACACACGTACAAAAACAAATCAAACCTTCAAACTCTTCATTGTGTTTTTCCATAACAAATCCTTCAAGCAAAGGATTCCAGCTTTGCCTGTGTCTGGAAAAGAATCCTAGATCTTCAACTACGAATCTCCTGACTCTATCGGGTGCGACTTTGCGCGAATTTTGGGGTATATATATATATATGAGGAGGAGCCGAGGACCGCTTGGTATTCCTCCGGCCTCCCCAGCCTCTTACTGGCTTTGTCGCCTCTGAAAGGGCCAATTGGCTACCAGTAACGCCCCGAAAACTCCGAATATAAAATAGGGATGCTGGTGGCGGCGGAGAGAAAGGGTGGGGGGGGGGGGGGGGGGGGGAGAGAGGGGAGGTGTTGATGGGGAGGGGGGATGCTTCTTGATGGTCACGGTGAGCGATGATGTTGGTGATGGTAATAGTGGTAGCGGTGGTAATGAAGAGATGATGATTATCGTGGCAGAGATGGTTATGAAAAGGAAATGATGGTCATTACGAAGATGGCGTTGATGACGGTGGTGGTGATCGTCCACCACACACTTCCATCCCCCCCAGGATGGTGGACCCCCGACCAGGGGAACACAGGCTACTGGACGGTGGACACCCGACCAGGGGGACACAGGCTACAGGACCGTGGACTCACTCCCAGAGGCTGCCAATACCGCCATATTCGGTAGAGCATAATGCATACAGACGCAAGGGGTGTCGCGATGCTCTGATATAAAACACAAATCCTTTCAATCTGTTGCATCATCGCGACTGGAATTCAGCTCCAGAGGGAAAAAATCATGGAAATATCCGCCCCATGGAAGGAGGAAAAAAAAAGGGGGGGGGGGTTGGTGCCAAATTTACAGTCACGACTAACCTTCTTGAAATTATATATATATATATATATATATATATATATATATATATATATATATATATATAATGCCTTTTGCGACTGGTCAACAAAACACCTTACGGGTGGCCCTCTCGTCATCTCCTGTACTATATAGACCTTTTCGGTGGTCATAAATCTTTCAGCAATGAAGAATTGGTTCCATCACCAGACTGACGGGGCGTTGAAGCCGTTAAAGGAGCGAAAGTGTGAAAATGTGAACGCCGGCAGTGAGGAAACGTGAATGGCGCCTCGATATAATGGCCCGAGTATAAAACGCTCCTTTGACACGTTTATGGAGGGTTTCAGCCCGCGAACTTGTAAGAATTATCGCTTGAATTTGTAGCTGTCTGGAGGGAAGGCCATCGGGTTTTGGTGTTAAAGAGAAAGCGAGTCAAGAAGTCAAGAATGGTAGCTATGGTTTTCATGGGGAATGGTGCCTATAGTGCGGTATTTAGCCTGCGCGCGCGCGCGCACACACACACACACACACACACACACACACACACACACACACACACACACACACACACACACACACACACACACACACACACACACACACACACACACACACACAGAAGAAGCATATAATGAAACTGGAAAAGGTTCAGAGGTTTGCAACGAGACTCATCCCAGAGCTACGAGGGATGGGGTATGAGGAGCGCCTGAGGGAACTGTGCCTTACGACACTAGAAAGAAGAAGGGAGAGGGGAACATGATAGGAACGTATAAGACACTCAGAGGGATTGACAGAGTGGACATAGACGAAATGTTCACACGGAATAGTAACAGAACGAGAGGACATGGGTGGAAGCTGGAAACTCAGATGAGTCACAGAGATGTTAGGAAGTTTTCTTTTAGCGTGAGAGTAGTGGGAAAATGGAATGCACTTCAGGAACAGGTTGTGGAAGCAAATACTATTCATAATTTTAAAACCAGGTATGATAGGGAAATTGGACAGGAGTCATTGCTGTAAACAACCGATGCTCGAAAGGCGGGATCCAAGAGTCAATGCTCGATCCTGCAGGCACAAACAGGTGAGTACAACTAGGTGAATACACATACACCTGTGGCACAAAATGTGTTAATATGACCCCCATTCCCGGAATATCATCGCTACCATTAGGTCAAGATAACCTCCTGTTATTCCCGAATCATAAGCACCAACAACAGGTCAGGATAACACTTATTATTCCCGATTATCATCACTATTTTGTTAAAATAACGCATATTATCCACGATCATCATTACTCTTTGGTTAAAATAATATCCATTAGCCCCGATCATCATCACTAACAAGGGGTCAAGATAACATCTATTATCCCCCAATCATCATCACCAACAGCAGATTAAGATACCACATATCATCATCACATACCCCAATTATCATCACCAAACAATAATTTTCAATTCTCGACCGTCCAATTGGTTGGGCAACATTCCTTTCCCCAGTTCCATCCCAAATCCTTATCCTGATCCCTTCCAAGTGCTATAGAGCCACAATGGTTATATAATCAAGTGATATATAGTGATACGATCACTAACGATAGGTCAAGATAACACCTGCAATTACCCCTTACCATCAACCCTAATCAGCACCTAAAAAGCTATTTTTTCATAGAAGCTACGAACAATATTTTTTTTACCGCGTTTCCCTTTAGTTTAAAATATTACTCGTCAGCAGTCATGTGATGTTAAACCGTAATATAAGAATTTCCATTACGAAAAGCCATTGAAGACACGGGAGTTAACAAGCCCGAGACCAGAGGAAAGATCAGGTTAAATTAAAGGAACAAGTACAAGGACGTTGAACTGATGGAGTGGTTTCTCAAAGTTCTGCATACGGGTTTGAATGGTACTTCAGGATTATGGCTGACCATCCATCTCCGTGACTGTCCATCCACCTCCGTGGCTGACCATCCACCTCCGTGGCTGACCATCTACCTCCGTGGCTGACCATCCACCTCCGTGGCTGACCATCCACCTATGTGGCTGACCATCCTCCTCCTTGGCTGACCATCTAACTCCGTGACTGTACATCCATCTCCCTGCCTGACCATCCACCTCCGTTGCTGAACATCCACCTTCGTAAGTTTACTTTCAAATTTGTCCTAAATGTTGCAGTTTACAACAGCTAAACAGCGTAAAATTAACTTGTTGATGGGCTTCGTTAGACTTCCCTTTCAACTTAGATGTTACTTAACGACAAATTTTAACAATTAACGTCTAACATGAGCTTACCTTAAACCTGCCAAGTTTGATAATAATCCTCATCCTCTTTTACATTTGTTTTTAACATTTCACATAATTATATCGTTGATTACAGTCATATGCAGAGATATATTTAAAGATCAATAAAATCTACTTTTGTTCATCACATCAATTAATTTTATCGCTATAGATTTGTTTTAAATGTCGAGGGAATTGGCAATGTAAAGTTTCTCTATTTCTCTCTATGACATTTCCCATCATCCTGTATCTAATATTGTGTCTCCCAGACTAGTGGAACAAACGCTAGCATGGGAGTTTGCATATGATTACCATTACACTATGGAGAGAACAACGGAGTTCCTCATTAATTTTCTGTCTTGACACTCATGGGGCAATGTATTCATCTACCAGGTACTGTCTTTATATATATAGGACCATCCAAGCTTCTATCTGGTGCCACTATGACAGCCATAGGACCACCCAAGCCGATACCTGGTGACACCATGACAGCCATAGGACCACCCAAGCCGATACCTGGTGACACTATGACAGCCATAGGACCACCCAAGCCGATACCTGGTGACACCATGACAGCCATGGGACCATCCAAGCCGATACCTGGTGCCACCATGACAGCCATAGGACCATCCAAGAATGCTAGGTGAGACTTTGGCGACATGATATTCATAGGACCTTCCGGTCCACTACGAAGGGCAGCGTTGGCACACCCACGACCTTCCAGTCCAATATAAGGTGTCACCTCGACACAAGACTATTTTGCTCTATAACAGAGTTCTCCTTGACTCCTGCGACGGTCGTAGTCTATTGTATGTTACGTTAATCACTCGTGGACGGTAACTGATGCTACTTGTTAGTTACCGAAGTTCGTTAATTTGTCTCCACCTGTTTTAAAGTTAATTATTTCGCCTAGATTTATTAGCATGGGGAACGTTTCCATCTGTATTTTTTAAATTATGGACAATTTCTTAACTTCAAAGTGAAAATTTGATTAAATATCCTTTCTATTTACTTCCGATCTTCTTAATTGGTACTAAGTCTGACACTATTTAGTGCTAAGTCTGACACTAGGATCATCGGAGACTCGAACAGGGGCCGCAGAAGCGCGAGTCCGTTGTTCTACAGACAAGTCTTTAGCGAATAAAACGATATTACGAATGCGGGTTCTCAGTATATATGACGAGGATGAAAAAGACCTAAATGCTTCAGTTAATCAGTGGCACTATGGGGAACTGTTACAGTCTCAGTTGGGTATCAGTTAGGTACCTCTGAGATCATTCCTAATAGGAGCTTTTCTAGGCTGGTTGTCTGAGTAACGGGCTCGCGCTTTTGAGGATCTTGTTCGAGGCTCCAATAATCCTAGTAAATGAAAAAAATATATATCCAGACTAAGGTTCTTCTTGGAAATCTAAATTTTGAAATGAAAAGGATGACTAATGCCGAGACGAACATCTTCATGAATAATAATTTTATATAAAAACATCATATGATGTTTCAAACACTGTTTATCGACAGATTTAGAAGACAACAAAACACCAGAATGCAAGAATTACTGAAACACCGAGTTGCAAGTAAAATAAATAAATAAAAAATATATTGCTAGAACACTACATTAAAAAATATTTTAAATTTACTCCAAAAATATAAATTATTACAAAGTCATTTGTTATAATAAAGAACGAGGGAAACGAAATATCTCTACTTATATTATGACCAATCAAACTAGAAATCGTAGTACTACTAAAGAGTACAGTCAATTGTTCAAAAAAAAAAAAAAAAAAAAAACAGCGATACCGGAAACATATAAAAAGTTAAAGAAAACAAATTATATACAGACTGTAGGCCAATATTTGAAAGCTCAATCCCATATATTACAAAAAGTTTATACGGTTTCCTTCCTCTCACTGAGTCTGGTTTCGAAATTGTGGATATTTTTAATAATGACTGCTTTGATCCAAGATTAATGGTGTCCATGTATACGGATTTCATTGATTAAAAAGTCTCACATGGGTAACTTTACAGTAAAAACTTTAAGCCAATTTTCTTCAGTGTCCCATTTTACAAGATGACGTGTTTTCACTTTTTTACTCTATATTACGTTATATTGTTTTTTCGTGATTAGCTTTTATGGAAAAATAGTGTAGACTGTTTTTTTATGTTCATATTTTGCTTATAAATTCCCAGTATCGCACTTTTTTGTTAGGATTTTTTTTTTATATATGTAATTGTAACTTGTATATCAAGCAGGCAACCAGGAAATATGTACACCGAGAGATGTACATCGGTTCTCAGTGTACATACACAGCGTTTTTGTCCTGGACAATGTGTAAACTTGAGGTATACTTGGTATATACTTGAGGTATAACTTGAAATAATCTTGTTGCTTGGTCATTAAGCGGTTGTGCTTGCTTTAATAACCATACAGTGGACATATATAGTTATATGTATATATATTTATACATACGCGTTTGTTGACTGTCATAACAAGAGCATAAGAGGAGCCACTATGGTCCGTACTAGTGGGTGCTGGAGCCTCAAGCTTCACAACGAGGCGAGGAACTGCCTCACACTTACACCCGACCTAAGTGGATTACTTCACTGTTATGACCACTTTGTTGGTGTTACTGTGGATATACGAACCATCAGAGAACATTACATTACGTGGAGTGGCATAGGTGAGGAAATATGGAGAGAGAGAGAGAGAGAGAGAGAGAGAGAGAGAGAGAGAGAGAGAGAGAGAGAGAGAGAGAGAGAGAGAGAGAGAGAGAGAGAGAGAGAGAGAGAGAGAGAGAGAGAGAGAGAGAGAGAGAGAGAGAGAGCGAGAGAGAGAGAGAGCGAGAGAGAGAGAGAGTGAGAGAGAGAGAGAGAGAGAGAGAGAGAGAGAGAGAGAGAGAGAGAGAGAGAGAGAGAGAGAGAGAGAGAGAGAGAGAGAGAGAGAGAGAGAGTGAGAGAGAGAGAGAGAGAGAGAGAGAGAGAGAGAGAGAGAGAGAGAGAGAGAGAGAGAGAGAGAGAGAGAGAGAGAGAGAGAGAGAGAGAGAGAGAGAGAGAGAGAGAGAGAGAGAGGAGAGAGAGAGAGAGAGAGAGAGAGAGAGAGAGAGAGAGAGAGAGAGAGAGAGAGAGAGAGAGAGAGAGAGAGAGAGAGAGAGAGAGAGAGAGAGAGAGAGAGAGAGAGAGAGAGAGAGACGGAGATAGAGATCTCGGAACGCACCACATGATAGAAACTCCCCAGAATCAAATTCATAGAAAGTATTGCAATAAATTATCTAGCCTAGTAATAGAATAAGCTAATGCTTTGATAACTGCAATAATTGAAAAATATCATCAAACTAACAATCGAAACAATTCTGTATTACACGATTTTTATTAATACAATCCAACCTTTTTCATATCATAGGTCTATGAATCCCAAATTCTCCCCCGCGTCGGACGGCCGAACTTTCTTGTGGGCGACTTTTAAGTGAATTTCGGTGTGTATAAAGCGAGGAGCCGAGGACCGTTTGGTATTCCTCCGACCTCCGCGGGCTCTTACGGGCTTTGTCGCTGCTGAAAGGGCCAATTGGCCCCCCAGTAACTCGCCTCCAAACCTCGAACCGAGGATCGGAATACAACCGAAGTGAGAGAAATGAACTGTGAGTGAGAGTAGTGCGAATGATGGTGGAGGGGCAGCTGTGGGTAGATCGGCAGGATTGGGGGGGTTGTGGAGGCTAAGATGGGCATAGGATGGGGTTGTGGAGGATAAGTGGGCATGGGATGGGGTTGCGGAGGCTAAGGTGGGCATGGGATGGGGTTGTGGAGGCTAAGGTGGGCATGGGATGGGGTTGTGGAGGCTAAGGTGGGCATGGGATGGGGTTGTGGAGGCTAAGTGGGCATGGGATGGAGTTGCGGAGGCTAAGGTGGGCATGGGATGGGGTTGTGGAGGCTAAGGTGGGCATGGGATGGGGTTGTGGAGGCTAAGTGGGCATGGGATGGGGTTGCGGAGGCTAAGGTGGGCATGGGATGGGGTTGTGGAGGCTAAGGTGGGCATGGGATGGGGTTGTGGAGGCTAAGGTGGGCATGGGATGGGGTTGTGGAGGCTGGAATGGGCATAGGATGGGGTTGTGGTGGCTTAAGTTGGCATAGGAGGAAGTTGTGGAGGCAAGATTTGGCAGGAAAAAGGATTGTGTTAGCGAAAGAGCTCCGGTGACGAGAACGAAGATGGGAGGTGGGGGTTGTTGTGAAGAATATGACAATAGGAGGGGGATATTGTGGTGATGAGGGTGGACCCAAGAAGGAGGATTATGGTAGAGAGGAACAGCAACAAGAGCAGGCAGAAACAGCAGCAACGACAGCAGGGGTCGGTCAGAAACACTATGGAGCAACACTTTGTTTACACCAGGTCAGTAAACATTTATCCTGTACATGGAAACAAAAAGCGTTAAACTTGGAATTTACGAAGAGGGTAAAAACTAGCTTTGTGAGGCTCGCTATGAACATCAATAAAGGAGAAATTGAAATTCCTGGGCAGGTGAAGCGGCTGGAGCGGGCGACCTAACAGCCGGAATAACTGGCCGTCTTGCCGCCGCTGCCCTCAGCTCCACCTCTCTAATAATAGGATAATCTCCTCAACTCCTTCCTCGTTATGAAATTCTTGCACATTCTTTACCTCCTAATTTCCCGAGCCTGAGACTGCTTCAGGCGTCGTCAGGAACTTGTCAACAAGGCTGACGAGAGCGGCATTGTGGCGTACTGCCCAGGGCCCGAAACTTGTTGCTGGAGAAATACAAAAAATATCAACAGGTTCTTTTGTGGGTGAGTCAATAATGGAGGGTTGCCTCTTGCAGAGCAACCGCTTGGGATAGGAAGGATAGAAGGAGTTGAGAGGAGGATAGGTTATTGATGTGCCGACCTGACGCTATTGGATAGGCAAGCGCGAGGTTGGGGACTGGAGGTTGGGGGGTGGGGGATGGTTAAGGTCTTGACACACTCGGCCGAGGGTGATGGGGAAGGAGTGGTGGAAGTTCAAGTTCAATTATGTTAATTGAGACAAGAAAGAACTACATCTCAAAGGGATAGAGGAGCTAAGGCTATTTCTATCCCCCGGGTGGTGGAAGGAAGCTGACAGCTGCCGCAGCCGACAAGGCAGAGTGAATAAGATGTGATCTTTAACTGCTGACAACGAGAGAGCGGGAGGGAAGCTGATGTCTGCTACTGCTGGCAGTAGCAGTCTGGGGCGGTAGAAGTTGATGTGTACTAACGGAGAATGTGAGGGTGAAAGCGGACGTCTGCTGACACTGAGAACAAAAGGAAGGAAGGGTCGAGGCTGATGTCTGCTGCTGCTAATAACACGAGGAATACAAGGATTGAAGCTGAGGTCTGCTTTTGGTACTGACAACGAGAGTACAAGTGGAGAACTGCTGATATCTGCTGCTGCTGACGCGACGATGAGTCCGCCCACACACATTCCTCACTAATTAACTCGGCCAGATAACAACTTCACCTTCCTGGGTTTTGCTTATTATATTATTCCTCATTACTCTATCTCTCTGCCTCCCTCTGTGTCAATGTGTATTTATGAATGAGTGTATGCATGATAATATATGAAGAATTGTATGCTTTATTATTTCAAATGTCTGACCTGAGAATTCAGACAACAGGAACTTCACCAACGCCTTGCTCAAGCTCCCGATTTTCTGTCTCTTAGTTGGGGGTTTTAATGAGAGAGTGAGAGAGAGAGAGAGAGAGAGAGAGAGAGAGAGAGAGAGAGAGAGAGAGAGAGAGAGAGAGAGAGAGAGAGAGAGAGAGAGAGAGAGAGAGAGAGAGAGAGAGAGAGAGAGAGAGAGAGAGAGAGAGAGAGAGAGAGAGAGAGAGAGAGAGATATGTTTTATATTAGAGATGGATACTGTGATCGCCACCAATTAAGCTATAGCCTTCCACCCCGGAGAGTTTCTCAGACGGGATTAAATCTTCGGAGTTCTGGCCTGGGTTGTAATGTTGGGGTCGTCGACGTTGAAGACAAGGAGCTGCACTTGCCGCCCATCTTTAGTGTGATGTCATTTATTAAGACACTCAGTATCTGTATTCTTAAGCATATCTCTGTATGTTTGTCTTTCTCAAGCCTTTTTTCTTGATTTTTCGCTGAAAAGCGTATAGTAAGTGTTTGCGACGCTATTCACCAACAAATAGTGAAGAACAGTAGAGTAACATTGTGTTCCACGACAAACTTGCTGACAGTCTTCTGGGATCTCGTTAATATACAATCGATTCCTAAGCGCACTAACAGGTAATTTATATATATGTATATATTTTTCCATGATTACTTTTATTTTAACAATCTTCGTCTTCATCTTCTATCATTATCTTCATAATATTTTATTTATACCTACCATTATTGGTCTCTACCACTTCTACCTCCTCTCTTTATTACTGTCTTTGATGCAGCATCCGACCCTCGTCACAACACGATGATAACCCGTCAGACAAGTTAAGCCAAATCGAATCAGTACATGAACACATGTCCAAAGAGTGGCACACGCATCGCACATTTCGAAAATCCACGGAGGATCACCAAGAGATCACAGGGACTCTGCAGCTCAGTCGTTGATATTATTAGCCTTATATTGAGTAAGAGGAATATTGTGGATTTGGTTCACCTTTGTGAGGGATATTGCTCCGGCTCCTCTTGTCACCTAGAGGGACTGTGCAACACTATTAATTTGGTCTCTCATTGTTACCAAGAAGGTTATTACTTCATTTCCGGCCTTTCCTCTACAGCACTTTTCGTGGTATCGCTCAGGAACTGTACCAGATTACACTTTTAGTATACATATGATCCTAAGGGGTTGTCATGCTTTCCCCCTGGTCGGCGGTAACCATAGCCTGTACGAGGAGAGCCTGTACAATGTATATCGTTTATTGATATACTACTATATATACTACCTGTACCCGGCCACGCGTGGGCTGCGGGTAAATATATATATATATATATATATATATATATATATATATATATATATATATATATATATATATATATATATATATGAAGACACAGTGTCTCTGCTTAAGGCACAACTCTCCTAAACACGAGAGTTAAGTATACAACTTTAGAACACTTTCCCACCAGGAGACTCGAACCCTAGCCAGCACAGAAGCCTTCCAGCAACTGGCATAACAGGTACGCCGTTAAGTGCAGAGGGTTAAGGCGTACCTGTTATGCCAGTTGCTGGAAGGCTTCTGTGCTGGCTAGGGTTCGAGTCTCCTGGTGGGAAAGTGTTCTAAAGTTGTATATATATATATATATATATATATATATATATATATATATATATATATATATATATATATATATATATATATATATATAGTAGTATATATATATATGTGGCCGGGTACATATATATATATATATATATATATATGAGAAATATATATACTGAGATATATATATATATACTGAGAAATATATATATACTGAAAAATACACTCACGCGAACTTAAGAATGCATAGTGCATATTTATACGTGTGTTTATGTGTCTACGTATGTGTGTTATAGAACTTTAACCTCAATTCCCAATATAGCAGCTCCATGTAGTGTTCCAACCCCAGCCAGCGACCCAGAAAAACATTTACATGCCCGACACACCAGTTACGCAGTTTTCACCTCATTATGGAGAGAAAATTCTATTACCAAGAGGAAATAAGCCAGACTTCCCGAACTGAGTTTAGTGCCAGTTGGGGAAGGAGGAAGTGGGGGATGAGAACGAGAGAGGGGGGGAGAGATGTGCATGGGGGAGTGAGGGAGATGGGGGGCGATAAGGCTAAGGTAATTACGTTTTGGTGTAAGGGAGAGCTTGGGTAAGGAGAGAGGGGTAGGCAGATTATGGAGAAGGAAGGAAGGCCTCGTGAACAACACAAATTTCTGTTGCATATATGCTTGGGAACCATTCAAGCATGTTTGCATTTGTGTTGCTCACGTGGCCCCACAAAAATGAGGTGATTTGATGAAACAACTATGCCCAAGAAGACTATCAAAGAGCCGTCGGGGCGATGGGGAATTAGTACCCCAGTTGCACAATGCAACTGGGGTACCATGTACCCCAGTTGCATTGTGCTCCTGGTGGTCTGGGTTCGAGTTTTCAGTCATATATATGCTTGGGGACCATATATATATATATATATATATATATATATATATATATATATATATATATATATATATATATATATATATATATATATATATATATATATATATATATATATATATTCGTCATTCGTCCTGCGGTCTCAGGTGTTGGTTGGGAAGGTATGTGTTGTGTGAACTTGCAGTCGTCTTTTAGCCTTGAAGATGGTTCGATGTACTCGGTGTATGCTGGATGTTGATATCTGAATAAGAGAATTTGATGCTTCTAGTCTGTCTGCTCTACTGTGGCTCTGTATGTGTCTATGTTCATGATGATGCTGATGGTCACCATAGTGGTTATGACGGTCTCATCATGTCTATAAATGATTTGATCTTTAATGGAACGTTATTATTTGTATATTGTAAGATACGTTATAATGGTGCCAAATGGTAGCAAAAACACATGGTGCCCAATTGGTGAATAACCTGTACTAGTGAATATCAAGTCAGTGAATGACTTGTCGGCAACTAAATAATATTTTTTCTACATTATTATATCCACAGTAAATAAAAGATGAATTTTTATCTTCCAAAATAAATATAAAAGAAGGCGGGTACTCGTGCAAGATGATGAATGAACATAGCAAGAAGAGTGATGAAATTTCAAAGCGTGAGCGATAATCCAGTTTAAAGACTGAAGAAAGTAAACAGAGAGATGATGAAGACATGAGCTCTTTTCTTCCCTCTACTTGACGAGGTAATTGAAGCTTAATGCACTCCGCCCTTGTTTTGCTTCATTACTATGGTAATGAATGCGGATGACTCCTGCACCATTCATTAAGTAGGGGGAGAACTTACTTCCTAATACAAATAAGTAAGAGTGTGTGTGTGTGTGTGTATTCACCTAGTTGAGCTTGCGGGGATTGAGCTCTACTCTTTCCGTCCGCCTCTCAACTGTTGCTAACTACTAACTAATTTTTCACACACACACACACACACACACACACACACACACACACACACACACACACACACACACACACACACACACACACACACACACACACACACACACACACACACACACACACACACACACACACACACACACACACACACACACACACACACACACACACACACACACACACACACACACACACACACACACACACACACACACAGTAGTTAGTAAACAGATGATTGACAGTTGAGAGGCGGGCTGAAAGAGCAAAGCTCAACTCCCGTAAACATAACTAGGTGAATACACACACACATACATCCCCAGGAAGCAGCCTGTAGCAGCTGCCTAACTCCCAGGTACCTATTTACTGCTAGGTGAACAGGGGCGCTTCATGGGTGAAAGAAACTCTTCCCTTTTTGTTTCCGCCTCCTCCGGAAATCAAACCCGGGACATTAGGATTACGACCTCCAGGCGCTATCCACTCAGCCGTGAGGCTACATCGCTAGATCATATGAATTTTAATTGCTTAGTCAATAACATCTAAATTACAGTTAAGTGTAAACAATTAGCTCCAGCTCCTGGACCCCAGGCATGTAATCATAGCTTCTAGCGAAGGAAAGAACAAGCTGGAAAGACAAAAAAGTTGACATGGATACCAATATCACAAGAGTTTTGGCATGGAAACTAAAGACACTGATAAATTAGATATTAAAAAATACTCACATCTACTTAAAAAAGTTTTCTGAAGAGTAGCAGGAAACTTTAATAGGATATAATTGGCGACATAAATGGCCGGAAGCGCGTTCCTTCAGGTGACTAAACACGAACTCGAATTATTAAAACAGGGGGTACGATAAAATGTCGGACCCTTGACCTCGAGGAAAACGTTAGGTAGCATCCGGGGAAGGCAGATATTGCTCTCCCTCTACTACTTTTTTGAATTTCGACGTTTTGATCTGTGGATTACCGACAATACAAGAAACTGCAATACACTTCAAAATATTGGATTAAGGTATGGAATAAAATCGACTTTCTTGACTAGAGCTGTAAGAGCTAAATTCGTCTGGAGATGAGGTAGAGGGAGCACCATGAGGCCTCCTCTCCCACATCTGGGAGTGTTTCCACACAGTGCTATTGTCTCTACGTTGACTTCATATCCTTCTTTTATCACCTTATCCTTTCGTTTTCGTGTTCTTCTTCTTCGCTCCCCTCTGCCTTTGTCTTCATGAATACTGTGTCTCTTCTTGTTCTTCAGTCCCATTGTTTTTGTGGCAAACTTGCCTCTGCCTTTTCTTTCAGCTGGAACACTGAAAGAAAAACACGTGTCCAGCAACTTTATCAATACTTCAATATATGCTCTCAACTCTTTCCAGGGAAAACCTGAACCCGGCGCAGATCCCAGTCACAAAATGCAACTCATATCTCGTACACTTTCTTCTGTTCAGTATTCGTATTGAACTCTCGGAATATGATATTTGATAATCTGGCTTTCCAAGTAGCGTGAGAGTGTGGCAGCATTTAATAAGTAGTTGGAGCGAGGAATTCCATCACTGGCGGAGGTGAGACGGGCGTCTTCGGGTCATATCTCAACTCCGGCAAGTATTGTATTCATTAATATTACATTCCGGTCGTCGCAAGTCCTGCCAATCTGTGTGCAATGTTGCTTGATCGTAGATATTAATCTGAATCATGCTATATCTCGTAACTTTTGTGTGTGTGTGTACTTACCTAGTTGTATTCACCTGGTTGTACTTGCAGAGGTTGAGCTTAGGTTCTTTGGTCCCGCCTCTCAACTGTCAATCAACTGGTGTACAGATTCTTGAGCCTACTGGGCTTTATCTTATCAATATTTGAAATTGTGTATCGAGTCTGCCTCCACCACATCACTGCCTAATGCATTTCATTTGTTAATGCTTGTATGTGTGTATGTATGTGTGTGTGTGTGTTTGTGTGTATGTGTGTGTGTGTTTGTGTGTGTGTGTGTGTGTGTGTTTGTGTGTTTGTGTGTGTGTGTGTGTGTGTGTGTGTGTGTGTGTGTGTGTGTGTGTGTGTGTGTGTGTGTGTGTGTGTGTGTGTGTGTGTGTGTGTGTGTGTGTGTGTGTGTGTGTGTGTGTGTGTGTGTGTGTGTGTGTGTGTGTGTGTGTGTGTGTGTGTGTGTGTTTGTGTGTGTGAGTGTGTGTGTGTGAGTGTTAGTTGATGCACATCCAGTGTTCGAAAGATAGATAAGTCTCTTTTTATAATTTCTGATCTTTCTTTGCCGCTACTGCGTCTTTGTTAATTCTCTCTGTCTACACCTTCCCATCGTTTTTTTTTATATTTAACTCCTGCTCATCCGTATTTACACTTTTCCGTTTCTCATGTAGTTGTTTGATCCTTCTCCTCTTACAGTTCTCCGCTGAAAATGGATTATACATGGAGATATTTGCAGAGTCAGAGCTCGACCCGTGATGGTGCAGAAGGATGCGTGTCGTTCCTTCACTCCACTTTCATATCCCAGCTCTTAGTCTGCCCTCACATCCCAGCTTGTCTTCAATCCAAGCTGGAGTTTGTCCTCATATCCCAGATCATTGTCTGTCTTCATATCCCGGCTTGTCTTCAATCCAAGCTTGAGTCTCTCTTCAAATCCCAGATCTTTGTCTCTCCTTATAACCCTCATCTTAAATTGGCCTCATATCTCAGCTCTTAACCTGTCCTCATATCCCAGCTCATAGACTGTCCTCATATCCCACCGTTGAGTCTGTCCTCGAGTACATTGTAAGTATCATATAGAATAACTGTTTTGAGCGCTTTTCCCCCGTCACTTTCTTTAACCTTTTTTCCCATTATACTCCGTCTCTTTCTCTATTTTTTCTTATTTCCATGAACTATTAATTTTCGCCTTCTCTTCCTCTTCTTTCTGCGGCCTCATCTTCTTCTGTTGTAACTTATGGAGCCTCAGCTCCGGCTCCTCCTCATTCTAAAGCCTCAGATGCTTTTCCTCTATCTGTAGCCTCAGTTCTCCTCTCATCTTCTGCCACAGCTCATTCTCCTCCTTCATCAATTTAACAACCTCAACCATCTCCTCCTCCACCTTCGGAAACCTCAGCTTCTCCAGACTCAGCTCCTCCACTTATCCTCCAAAATATAGTGTTACGACCCCAACACGGGACCCGTGTTGGGGTTAATAAGACGGTTCCTGAGTCTGTCAGCGACCCCTCCCCCATCCCCCCCTCCCTCACCTGATACTCATGCTCAAGGTAAACCATAACTACAATAATTAATTTAATGATAATGATCATAACAATATCTGTAAGAAGTATTATACAAACTTGGAGCATTTGAATAAGGTGCTGAAAATGTATACTAATTCCTAAAGATATATAATGCAATGTATTTTGTATATATTTTGCATATACGTTTCGTATATACATATATACAAAAGACATAAGTATTCATGCTTAAGGAGGAATACATGCTCCATTTACTTAGGACCGTAGGGGGCAGGAACCTAGTGCTAAATATTGCTTCCAGCACACATTCTTCCAGTATATACATATACTTCCAGAATATACATATACTTCCAGTATATACATATACTTCCAGTATATACATATACTTCCAGTATATACATATACTTCCAGTATATACATATACTTCCAGTATATACATATACTTTCAGTATATACATATACTTCCAGTATATACATATACTTCCAGTATATACATATACTTTCAGTATATACATATACTTCCAGTATATACATGTACTTCCAGTATATACATGTACTTCCAGTATATACATATACTTTCAGTATATACATATACTTCCAGTATATACATATACTTCCAGTATATACATATACTTTCAGTATATACATATACTTCCAGTATATACATGTACTTCCTGTATATACATATACTTTCAGTATATACATATACTTCCAGTATATATATATACTTCCAGTATATACATATACTTTCAGTATATACATATACTTCCAGTATATACATGTACTTCTAGTATATACACTCACTTAGACATAATATATATTTTGCTGGCTCACTGAGTGGTATTATTTATAAAAAAGGGCTAAATACACTTCTTTAAGTATATTTGATTGGAAAGAAGAGACTCACATGTATGCTTGACACTATACACTCAGTGGAAAACATATCTTGAGCCGCATTAAAAAAAAATTGTGAATGGTGAATAAAACGCATTTACAAGGATTAAGATGAAGGATGAAGAAGACACTACACTGAGTGCAAGCGTTACTTTAAAAAAGTTTTATACCTGTACGGTTAAATCCTAAACCTGGTGGAGTAGACTTACTGAGCCTATAACATCAGATTCGTTGACCAGACCACACACTAGAAGGTGAAGGGACAACGACGTTTCGGCCCGTCCTGGACCATTCTCAAGTCGATCGACTTGAGAATGGTCCAGGACGGACCGAAACGTCGTCGTCCCTTCACCTTCTAGTGTGTGGTCTGGTCAACATACTTTAGCCACGTTATTGTGACTTATCGCCTGAACATCAGATACATTTTTTGACGCACTTGAACACAATACAAATAATATGTGTCGATATTTCAATAACTTTATTGATTTTCTGTTTACATCTCTGATTTGCAAATGCTTTTATATATTGTTACGGTGCCCTCTCCTATTTCTTTCGTTTGCCGGCTTAAAGAGTCATATCAGCTCTCCCTACTGATTCTCTGAGGTTCAGGGAGTCTAATGATATATGTGGCGACCAGACCGGCTGCCATTTAATGGAAGGAGGTTATATTATAAGTTGTAAATAAAGGAAAATTGGCGCCCTGTTATAAAATGAAACAGTATCCCCTACGGCAGATATGACCTTTTGGAAGGGAGACAAGCCGATCGCGGATTGGCCGACGTAGGTCGCGGGCGACAAATCAGGGCCCGCCATGACGTCACCGAGTGCCCCGGGCGGCGCCAACGTCAGAGTTGTACTGACTGTGGAAGCGACAGGACGCGCCTCGGTCTGCTCTCAGGGATTGGAGGCTCTGCAAGCCTTGTTCAGTGGATTGAGCTGGCTGTCGCAGCCATCATAGTTATTGGAGACCCTGCGCTTCTGGGAAGCCAAAGAGGAACCAAGTTCAGTGAGCAGAGAAGTGCCCAAACTTGGAAAATAGTCGGCGACGACGCTGGGCGGCGCCGCTGGCTGGACGTTGAGGTCTGGAAGGTGGGCGAGCAAGCTAGCTGTGACTGGGGCCACATCCACCGAGAATCTTGGAAGGACGACACCGTGCCTAGGACAAGGAGCGACGCCCTGTGGGAGAGGCGAGTGTGGGGAAAGATAGTGTTTAGCTCAGCGCCCATCGATGAACCAGGATTGGGGCAGCTGAACCTCAGGGATTGGAACGGCGACGACGCGAAGGCTTCACGACACCTGAGGACCTGTGGAACGCCCTGGATCGTCGAGGATCGACCCAAGGAAGCGTGGGACCCTCACACCATCGAGGGACAGGCGTCGTGAGCCAGGAGTGTAAGGTAGATCATTTTCCCTCCCATTACCCCTTGTATGAGTAGGCTAGTTAGGCCACAATATTTACTTGTGTATGTGGCAGCAAGACTTTATTACTTTAATAGTAGAATAGGCTGCAAGGCAGCTTGTGTCCAGGACTGTCAGAGAGGACAGTGTGTATGGATGGCAGGACAGTGAAGAAGAGGTGCCGACGTGGTGAAGAGGCCCTCCTGTGAGAGTGTGAGACTCCTGTCTTCCTGCCCAGTTGAAGGAGAGTTGGAGGTCGTGGAAGAAGAGGCTGACGATCTCCAGACTCATCATCCATATTCCATATTCATGTATTACTTGTGATTGTGTGTGTGTGTTCATGTAATTTGCGTCAGTAAATCCACACATTTTATTACTGTGTTTGAGTGTGCCTCCATTTGTGATATTTCTCTACGAGCATACATTTCTGGCTACAAACGATATATGATACACCCACTGAACTGCATTGCTGGGGTGCAGATATAATAACCCAGCTGGCGACCTTGCTAAGAGGAAGATAGAGAAGACAGGCGGGAAAGGAGTTCCTGCAACCTTTTTTTTGTCTGGCAGGCAAGACTCAGGGAGGTTATGGTTATAGGTAAGCCTGAGTCTTCCTTCACTCCCCCATGGGTCTAGGCCGGAACTGTTAACAGCAGTTTCCCCGTGGTTGACTGAAGGGCTTCCAGGGTGAATCAGTGGCACCCCTTTGTGGTGGAAGCAAAGACCTGCGGAGGTGGGCATTGTTGGTCCTATCTTGTGTGACCAAGGAGACTCCGGTGAATCCAGGGAGTCGGAGGGGCTGAGTATTGGGCCTTTTGAGCCCCTAGCAGCCGAGTGTTAGCAGAGCCCCGGACCGCCCACCCCCACGTGACAAGAGAACTGGCGACCTTGCCAGGATTCGAACCCCAGTAGCCAAGAACTGGGAACTTCGCCAGGAAGCGTGGATCAAGCTACAGTGTGGACCAAATTGCAAGACAAGTGTTGCCAGGGTACTAATGCAGTGTGGCCAGTGAATTCGGTGGTACTGTTACTCAACCAGCTAAGGGACTGAAACGGTGAAATTAGTGCCTACTAACTTGTCTGTGCTGTCGTGTATGCTCAATGATATAGAGATGGAGGAAGACAAAGTAAAGAAATTTATTGACACAAGGGACGAGAGAATTTTGGAAGAGTGTACCAAGGCCCAGCTCCAACAAGTGGCAAACCACTTTGGGATCAGGTTGAGGACGACTAAGGTAGCGGAGCGAAGGATAGAGATCATGGCACAGCTCACAGCTCGAGAGGAAGCGACGGGAGAGGAGCCATCTCAAGAGGAGCCGTCCCGAGGAGAGCCGTCGCAAGGTGAACCGTCCCGACTAGGGCCACCCCAAGCGCCTACCAGTGTGGAGAGAATTCACAGTGAACATGGGAGCAGTGGAAGGTCCAGCTGTAGTAAGAGGAGCCTGCAACTGGAAATAATGAAGATGCAACTGGAAGCCCAGCTGCGACGAGAGGAAAGAGAAGCGCAAATGCAGCGAGAGGAGCGAGAAGCACGGCTGCAGCTGCAGCGAGAGGAGCGAGAAGCTCGGCTGCAGCGAGAAGAAGGAGAGAGACGACTGCGACTGGAGGAGATAAAGGCAAAGAAGTCGAATTGCGTCGCGTTGAACGTGGTCTGCCCTCACTACCTGCACGGCGGGATGACCTCAAGGTAAGGGAACGTGACTTACCTACGTTCGAACCACAAGAAGCTGAGGCGTTCTTCGAACACTTTGAGCGGATAGCGACTCTGAAGGAGTGGCCGGAAGATGATTGGGCTGCTCTGGTCCAGGGCAGGTTGACTGGAGAGGCCCGGGAAGCCTATAACATGCTGGACCTAGAGGAGTGTACTAGTTATGACGCGATTAAGAATGCGGTTCTCCACTCATTCCGGCTGACTCCGGAGATGTACCGGAAGCGGTTCAGAGAGTGTACAAGAGCGTCGGGAAAGACTTACGCCGAGACCGCCAGGGAGATGGAACGGAAATTCCTACGATGGTTGAAGGCGGAGGAAGCGGAGTCGGTGGATGATATCAAACGACTGATAGTGATGGAGAAGTTTATGTCAGTGCTCCATCCTGAGTTGCGAGTAAGGGTGAGAGAAGCAGGTATTAAGGACCTGAAGGCTGCAGCGGATCGAGCCGACATGCTGGAGGAGGCACTACATATCAGGAGGGAGGGGCCGCCCAGACACTCGCCTTACCCCAGGTCGGGAGGGAACCTTAGGAGTTCAGGAGGAGCGAGGACGGGTGGGGACTCTCCCAAGAGTAGTGTGCCCGATGAAGTAACGTGGTTCAAGAGCTCAAGAGACGCGGGGAGGAAGCCCCAAGCTGTGAGCAATGGACCTAACTCGGAAGCGAGTGCTGCAGTCCCGGACACGACGACAGGGAGTCCAAGGAGGACCCAGGGGACGTCTGCAAGTGGTACCGCCAGAGTGACTGGCGAGTGGCCGCCCAGGAGAGGCAGCCGATGCTACAACTGTGGCGTGAGAGGACATTATGCCCGCGAGTGTGAGGAGCACCAAAGGAATGTAGGATTAATGTTGGAAGAGGAGAGAGTGTTTGTTCACACCCCATATTATAGTGGACCCAACGTGAATGGTTGGGAAATGAAGTTGGGTGAACATCCCTTCGTTTTCGGGGCCAACGTGAAGTTTGGAAAGTCAGACCCAGTGGAGGTTGCCGTGCTTCGAGATACGGGTGCTGACATAAGTATGGTGACCAGGAGTATTCTCCCCAAGGAATTTAATGATTCACCTGTGGGAGTGGTGAGGATACGCAGTGTGGGGGAGGAATACAGGTTGCCACTTCACGAAGTACAGCTGATTGCCGACTGCGGAGTCGAGAAAGCTATAGTAGCTGTAGCCCCTAAGTTACCCCTAGAGCATGTACAGATGGTGCTGGGTAATGACCTCGGAGGAGGCAGGATACAACCCGATTGGGCCAGGAGTGCCTATGTTGCAAGCAGCGGTACAACCCTGCCAGGTGAGGTATCGGTCGTTCCAGATGGTGGTGAGGAAGCCGACTTCGCCAGGGAAAACGTCGCCAGAGACGACGACAACGAGGGCGAGAGTGCAGAGAGGTCGTCGGAGGTTGAGGAAAACCCCGACGGGGACCTCCGACTAAGCCTGATGATGCGTGTGGAGGAGTGGCGAGGAGCAGCTGTACAAACGCCTGGGGCGGTGAGGAGGCTGCAGACCGCACTCCCTCCATACAGAAACGTGAATAAAGTAAGCTCAGTGGATGAGCGAACGGCAGTGAGGGGCAGAGTGGAGGAGCCACGACGCAAGGCACCCTATGCCGGCCAGATGAATAGTGGTAGGTGCAAGATGAACCACCGTAGTGAGGTGAGCGACAGGGAGGTGGATGAGCCCAACCACGAACCGAAGAAGACGTCTGCAGGGAAGAGAATCTCCTGGAGGAGTGAAGATGTTCGTCGGGAACGAAGGAGCGAGTGGTATAGGAAAGGCAATACGAAGAAAGCAGGGAATAGGTACACCCAGGGTAGGCGCCAGCCTAACCAGAGGGGCATTGGGCCATCGCAAAAGCCTAGTGTGGAAGAGAGGAAGCTGCTGGATGGAGTACAGGTTACAAGTGCCACTGTGAGGAGACAACGCACCTACGGGAGAAGAGGAACCGAGAAGAGAGAAGGTTGGCGAAGAGGAGATCATGAGAGGAAACATGGAGTACCTGTAGGACGCAATGGAAATGCAAGACTATCTCGGAGTGCACGACGCGGTGGAGGCGCTGCATGCACTGAATCTTACAGTGGTAACGAGCCGTGGGAGTACACTCGTAGCCACGGAGAGAGGATTTCTTGTAGGTGTTCAGGGAACACCCATCACACCCGGTACTATGCGAGGTGGAGATACAATGAGGCAAGTGACTGCCAAGGTGGTACGAGCCACGTCACCAACTGGAGGAGTGACACTTCAGGAACGGAGGGAGCAAGAGTATAGATTGCCCTCTTGAGTGCTGCTCTTCCGATATGACTCTTATTTTAAGGGGAGGGGTATGTTACGGTGCCCTCTCCTATTTCTTTCGTTTGCCGGCTTAAAGAGTCATATCAGCTCTCCCTACTGATTCTCTGAGGTTCAGGGAGTCTAATGATATATGTGGCGACCAGACCGGCTGCCATTTAATGGAAGGAGGTTATATTATAAGTTGTAAATAAAGGAAAATTGGCGCCCTGTTATAAAATGAAACAGTATCCCCTACGGCAGATATGACCTTTTGGAAGGGAGACAAGCCGATCGCGGATTGGCCGACGTAGGTCGCGGGCGACAAATCAGGGCCCGCCATGACGTCACCGAGTGCCCCGGGCGGCGCCAACGTCAGAGTTGTACTGACTGTGGAAGCGACAGGACGCGCCTCGGTCTGCTCTCAGGGATTGGAGGCTCTGCAAGCCTTGTTCAGTGGATTGAGCTGGCTGTCGCAGCCATCATAGTTATTGGAGACCCTGCGCTTCTGGGAAGCCAAAGAGGAACCAAGTTCAGTGAGCAGAGAAGTGCCCAAACTTGGAAAATAGTCGGCGACGACGCTGGGCGGCGCCGCTGGCTGGACGTTGAGGTCTGGAAGGTGGGCGAGCAAGCTAGCTGTGACTGGGGTCACATCCACCGAGAATCTTGGAAGGACGACACCGTGCCTAGGACAAGGAGCGACGCCCTGTGGGAGAGGCGAGTGTGGGGAAAGATAGTGTTTAGCTCAGCGCCCATCGATGAACCAGGATTGGGGCAGCTGAACCTCAGGGATTGGAACGGCGACGACGCGAAGGCTTCACGACACCTGAGGACCTGTGGAACGCCCTGGATCGTCGAGGATCGACCCAAGGAAGCGTGGGACCCTCACACCATCGAGGGACAGGCGTCGTGAGCCAGGAGTGTAAGGTAGATCATTTTCCCTCCCATTACCCCTTGTATGAGTAGGCTAGTTAGGCCACAATATTTACTTGTGTATGTGGCAGCAAGACTTTATTACTTTAATAGTAGAATAGGCTGCAAGGCAGCTTGTGTCCAGGACTGTCAGAGAGGACAGTGTGTATGGATGGCAGGACAGTGAAGAAGAGGTGCCGACGTGGTGAAGAGGCCCTCCTGTGAGAGTGTGAGACTCCTGTCTTCCTGCCCAGTTGAAGGAGAGTTGGAGGTCGTGGAAGAAGAGGCTGACGATCTCCAGACTCATCATCCATATTCCATATTCATGTATTACTTGTGATTGTGTGTGTGTGTTCATGTAATTTGCGTCAGTAAATCCACACATTTTATTACTGTGTTTGAGTGTGCCTCCATTTGTGATATTTCTCTACGAGCATACATTTCTGGCTACAAACGATATATGATACACCCACTGAACTGCATTGCTGGGGTGCAGATATAATAACCCAGCTGGCGACCTTGCTAAGAGGAAGATAGAGAAGACAGGCGGGAAAGGAGTTCCTGCAACCTTTTTTTTGTCTGGCAGGCAAGACTCAGGGAGGTTATGGTTATAGGTAAGCCTGAGTCTTCCTTCACTCCCCCATGGGTCTAGGCCGGAACTGTTAACAGCAGTTTCCCCGTGGTTGACTGAAGGGCTTCCAGGGTGAATCAGTGGCACCCCTTTGTGGTGGAAGCAAAGACCTGCGGAGGTGGGCATTGTTGGTCCTATCTTGTGTGACCAAGGAGACTCCGGTGAATCCAGGGAGTCGGAGGGGCTGAGTATTGGGCCTTTTGAGCCCCTAGCAGCCGAGTGTTAGCAGAGCCCCGGACCGCCCACCCCCACGTGACAATATATATATTCCAAAGAGACAGAAATTGAAGTGTGAAGAATTAGGATTACAAAGGTTGCTTCGAGTAGAATAGATAATGGGAGATTTAAGAGAAGCGATGAGAACTAATTTGCATAATAGAGTCTTCTTGAGCTGTTGTTTTGATATGTCTTAATGAGACAAGACCTGTGATAGACGACTCTAGTAGAGCTCTTGATGGTGGTAGTGGTGGTGGAGGTAGCGATGGTGGAACTTGTTAGTGGTAGTGTTCGTTGTAGTTGTGGTAGTATTTGTTTACAGTGTTCCCCTTCAATTTCTCTTTTTCTTTCCAGAAACATTGATGTTTATAGTATTATTGATCACGATCATACTTGGGTCAAGGCTGTTTACGAACGCTATTTCGCTCATGTGGGTTTGAACTGTTGACTGTGATCACGGATAACCAGACATGACTCTTTACGAAGGTTTCGTCCGGCCGGGGTCCTCAATGCCGCCCGTCCTTATCAACAAAGGCTAACTGCTTGTTGATGAAAATTCTACTCAAAACTGACGGCGATCGAAGATTTCTCGATCAGTGCTTCGCTGAAGACCTCTTTCCGAATCAGAACGCTGTAAATGCTTTGTCCACGTTCTTCAACTGCAAATAATTGCTAACAGAACCTAAACACCTACCGAGCCTAGCTTATACCTAACGATACAAAAAACTGTATAGTTATACAATATGTATAGTGACTCAGACTTTGGAAAGTTCTTGAAGGCTTGGTTGTGACACTACTTGAAGGACACTTCACTTTTTAACTCTTTAGTAATCGGTTAGTTTGTTCGGTTGTGGCCAAGATGAAAGACATAGTCACAGTTTGTCAAGTGATATAGGCACTGTTACCGTGAAGATAGTGAGACACCTTGTGTAGACCAGCCTTCCTCAGTTGCTAAAAGGGCGAGGCGCCTCGTGTTGAGCGTCCTACCTAAATGCTGAGATAACGCGACTCCTCGCATAGGGCGACCTACATCAGCCGCGGAGATTGCTAGACATCTCGCATAGGGCAGCCGAAATTACCCGATAAGATAGCGGTGACGCTTCGCGTAATGCGGCCAACCACACCAGCGGCAATCACCGCAATGTCTGGTAGGGAGAATACCACGAATAGCGTCTCATGTTTGAACATTTGGTGGCCAAGTTGCCGTGAAATTAGTGTAAAGAACTTTGAGCGTTACTCTAGCAAATTAATAGCTTAACTTTAGAGTTCCATACGTAGTGTATATGTATATGGGTCTGTAAGATATAGTATTTTGTTGAACTTTCTTTGATATTAAAATTTGCATTTTTTTGTGTTGTGTAATCATGACGTATAACAAGTGCCTTGAGTTGTTAAAAAAATGTGTACATTCCCAAAAACATTTCAAGGGAGACAGAGTAAGAAAACCGCAAAGTGTGAGAGAGAGAAAACCGCAAAGTGTGTGAGAGAGAGAAAGAGTGAGAAAACCGCAAAGTGTGAGAGAGAGAAAGTGTGAGAAGACCGCAAAGTGAGAGAGAGAGAGAAAGAGTGAGAAAACCGCAAAGTGCGAGAGAAACTGAGTAAAAAAACAGCAGAGAGAAAAAAAACAATGGGACAGAATGCGGAATAACTGAGCTCATGGGAGTACACTGGAAAAGTAGGCAGCAGAATGCTCTCTAGTCAATACCGATCCCTACCTGCACACAGGGGCGGGGAGGACTGAGATGCATGAAACCCTGTTTCAAGTCCCTACGGCACACACTAGCGGCAAGAATGATAAATAGCCCATGTAATAAAAAGCTATACATCGAAGTGCTTGTTTTTAAAGTGGTCTGTATATATATATTAGCCATAAATGTGTCAATAAATATTATTCCACTACTCGCACCAATTATAACAATATGAGTATAATCTGTATGTATACGAGAGAATGTATGTCTGTCTGTCTGTAGCATTGGCCACGAGTTCTATAAGTCTGAAATGTGGATTTGAATGTCCTTAGAGTGTTTTGTAATTAAATTCTCTCCTGTTGCCGACGTTGAATCAAAGTCGATTATATTGATTCGACGTCGATTATGTTGATTCGATGTCGATTATGTTGATTCGATGTCGATTATGTTGATTCGACGTCGATTATGTTGATTCGACGTCGATTATGTTGATTCGACGTCGATTATGTTGATTCGACGTCAGTTATGTTGATTCAACGCTGATTGAACGTTATTGGAGCATATTTTGCTTACTGGGAGAGAGAACGGGAGAGATAAAGAGAAAGTGAGGGAGAATTAAAGGGAAGGAAAAGGGGTGTAATGGAGAACGGGAGGTAGGGAACGGGGAAGGATGGGAGAGAGGGAGGAAGACGATAAGATATGGAGAAGAGGGAGGAAGGAGGTAAGGATAACGTGAGAGAGAGAGAGAGGGAGAGAGAGAGAGAGAGAGAGAGAGAGAGAGAGAGAGAGAGAGAGAGAGAGAGAGAGAGAGAGAGAGAGAGAGAGAGAGAGAGAGAGAGAGAGAGAGAGAGAAGAATGTAAGGTAGGGAGAGAGGTAAGGAGAATGAGAGCCGGGTATCCACTCCAGTTTTTTCCATAAAATAAAGGCAACTTCTTTGTGTTGTTTTCAGCATAAGAAAATATGGGTTTATATGTATTTCTGTGATACCTTAAACGTTTACATTTGATCTTTTAGTTAACAGATATTATTAGGTGTATTAATTAAAGTTAGGTAGTGAAACATAATGCTTTAGAAGCTTCCCGACATGACTGTCTATCGGTCGAATTCAATTGGGTTTGGGGGTCCTGAGGGGGGCTTGGCTTGTCCCAGACAGTGTTGTGGCGCTGGCTTGGTCCATGGGAGAAGGTAAGCTATTGGGTACACGCCTCACGTAATTCATAATATTAGCAATATTCATGCCGCGCCGACCGAACACCCGAGATGAATCCAAATAGCTTCGAAATGCTGTCGTAATTCTTAATTCCTCTCTCAGCCTGACGAAGTAGTTTACAGTATCTGTTTATTGAGATTTTTTTGGCGTCATATCTACGATGTTTAAATGGCCTTCAGGTATATTTTATTGCGAGCATCAAGTATTTTGTTATTAATTTGAGGTAGCTGTAAAGCTATTTATAACCATTTTGCGTTTTACTTTAAAGCAAATATTTGTTAGTTATTTGGTAATATTAAATAATATTATCTGCGAAATGGTGTAAGTTTTTTGGCCGAAAAGGTAGCCTAGCCGACCATTATATATGCACTCACCTAATTGTACTCACCTAGTTGTGCTTGCGGGAGGTTGAGTTACGGCTCTTTGATCCCGCCTCTCAACTATCAATCAACTGATGTACAGCTAGGTTCCTGAGCCTATTGGGCTCAATTATAACTATACTTGAAACTGTGTATGGAGTCTGCCTCCACCACCTCACTTCCTAATGCATTCCATTTGTCAACTACTCTGACACTAAAAAAATTCTTTCTAATATCTCTGTGGCTCATTTGGGCACTCAATTTTCCCTTGTGTTCCCTAGTGCGTGTGCCCCTGGTGTTAATAGTCTGTCTTTATCTATCTTATCAATTCATTTAAGAATTTTGTATGTGGTGTCCCCCCCTATCTCTTCTGTGTTCAAGCGACGTGAGGTTTAATTCCCATAATCTCTCCTTGTAGCTCATACCCCTCAGATGGGGTATGCTTCTTCAGATGGGGACTCCATGTGTGTATTCACCTAGTTGTGCTTGCGAGGGTTGAGCTCTGCTCTTTCGGCCCGCCTCTCAACTGTCAATCAACTGTTACTAACTACTATTTTTTCACCAATATCACACACGCCAGGAAGCATTCCGTGACAGCTGACTAACTCCCAGATACCTATTAATTACTAGATAACAAGAGCATCAGGGGTGAAAGAAATTCTGCCCATTGTTTCTCGCCGGCGGCGGGAATCGAACCCGCGACCACAGGATCATATGTGTGTGTGTGTGTGTGTGTGTGTGTGTGTGTGTGTGTGTGTGTGTGTGTGTGTGTGTGTGTGTGTGTGTGTGTGTAATCACCTATTTGTACTCACCTATTTGTGCTTGCGGGGGTTGAGCTTTGGCTCTTTGGTCCCGCCTCTCAACTGTCAATCAACTAGTGTACAAATTCCTGAGCCTACTGGGCTCTATCATATCTACATTTGAAACTGTGTATGGAGTCAGCCTCCATCACATCACTGCCTAATGCATTCCATCCGTTAACTACTCGTTAACACACACATACAATAATATATGTGTGTGTGTATGTGCGTGTACGTGTGTGAGTGTGAGTGTGTGCGATTTACATTCTCCAGTCATAACAATTTAATGTTTGCGAGGCAAGATTAGTCGTCACTAATTCCACGTTGGAATAATTTTTGAGCTCCACGCCTATCTTCAGACTCACCACTTGTCCCTTCAGCATTTCAGTACTTCTGACGTGACTGTAAACCGCTTAGTATGGCTCGAGTCTTAGTTTCTTATCTTCATATACGATTCAGACTCAAACGTCCAACTGCGCAGTGGATCCAATGATATATCTCCCTAACATAAGTGTTCTCATTCCCACGAAACTCCTGTGTGAAAGCCATTTACGACCTATATGCTATCGCGACACACTCCTGCTACCTCAAGTTACATCACCTGTCAATACACAATGTTCCTTCTGTTGGGGGGGGGGGGGATATCGTAGGTGACTTTCAATATCTCTGACTGATTCAGAGTGAATATCAAGTTCATTCACGGTTCATACTTGGGCCGAGGAGAGTATGATGATGGTGTGACCCGACAATATGTTGATGGTGAAGGTCAAGTGCCGTTACGAAGATTGTGGAGCAAGTAGAGGATAAAGTGATTCCGGGTTAAGGGAATGACTTGCTAATACTATAAACATCTGCGTATATTTATATATATATATATATATATATATATATATATATATATATATATATATATATATATATATATATATATATATATATATATTAAGTGACATATATTAAAATATACGCTAAAAGTTGTGATACAACTCGGCACTAAAGCCAATGTTGCGTGGGAGTCAAGACTGGGTCGAGTGAAAACGCAATGAAAAAAAAAATTATCATTGAAACCTTTTTAAAGATCATCACTACTTGTTCGACTGAGCGGCGTCCTTGGAAAGCCAAAAGGTTTCGGCAGTTCTGCAGTTTAAGAGCCAAGTATATCGCCTATACCGTGAAGTGGAACCAAAACTAAGAGTCTCCTTTTCAGTTTTTTTATTCTTAAGATTGCTTCAGTAAATATATATATATATATATATATATATATATATATATATATATATATATATATATATATATATATATATATATATATATATATATACATATATATATATATATATTATACGTACTGGATCAGAATCCCTTAATCCGCACGACAGGACAAAAGAGGATGGTAAGCCGAGGCTATTTCCATCCTCCCGCCGGCACTCGGTTGGTAATCTTGGGCATAGTATTTTATCAAATCACCTCATTCTTTGGGGCACACGTGAGGAACACAAATGCGAACAAGCCTGAATGGTCCCCAGGACTATATGCAACTGAAAACTCACACCCCAGAAGTGACTCGAACCCATACTGCCAGGAGCACTCTGCTTGCGTACAGGATCCCTTAACTGCTCGACCAACACGACCGGACAAAAAAAAAACTCAACTCAGAAAAACTGAGTTTTTCAGTTGCATATAGTCCTGGGGACCATTCAGGCTTGTTCGCATTTGTGTGCCTCTCGTGTGCCCCAAAGAATGAGGTGATTTTTGTGCTAATATCATAGTTTTGCTAATTTTACGAAGATTGCCGTGATTTAAAGTCGCCAAATATAGATATATTTGTTATGCTAGTAAATGGATAGATGAAATAATTTATATATATCTTGAAAAGAAAGCCACATGAATCAGATCCCAACAAAGTCTATCTCAGTATACACCCTATTTACTCGTCCATCTGAAAATAAATAATTTTACGATGAACTTTAAAAATATTTCTGTGTTAAAAGTAGTCTTCAGAGCTGCCTGAGGCCGGTGACTTAACTCGGACAGGAGAAATGCATCACGTGGCGTACAGCTGAGGTAAGTGCCTACCTAATATTGCTAACCTAGTAGTGACTACGGAGGAGTGAGGTCTCGCTCTTAACGCCCTGCGTACTACCCTCATTGTACATGATGCTTGGTAATTAAGCTAACCTGGCACTCGAACTCTTTTCGAATCTGGGCTTCAAGTTGTGCAAAAAGGTAGCTTCTGTGACTTCTTGTTTCCGAGCATACCTGCCTTAGTCGCCGCCCAAGACGACACCTACAGTTGTTACACTGAAGTGCCGCTAAATACAACAATATCAAATCGAGAGGAGGATCTAACAGTGCTCAACAAATGACAAGGGAGGTAGCATAGACAATCAGAGACAGAGAAGTAAAACAATTTTGGCCAAGTGGAGGATGAAGGAATGGAGGAAGTACAATAAAATTGTTAATGGCACAAAAACGGAAGCACCGACAAACTACGAAAAGTGAAGACAATACAGCGAAATAAGGGGAAGTGGGAGGCTGCCCAAACCTGGCTAGGTACCCATTGAAATTAACAAGCAGGGGTGACTAGGCCAAAATGCACCCTGTTAGAAATGGACGTAAAGATTACATGGTTGTGTTGACCCATGTAAACTGGAAGGTGGTTTAAGGTGAAGGTTGCGGAAGGTGAAGTAGTTCAGATGTATGGACTACGGAAAGGCCAGGTTGATGATAAACAACCTTTTCAAGGTTCCCATTGAACCTTGAGAAGATCATTGGGGAGACAATTAGTAGGGGAAGACAACAAAAAGTAAGTTGAAATTCATAACTCGGAAGTATGCAGATGCCACGTACCAGTTATTCCCACTCAAGAATTTGGTGGACGAAAAAAAAAGCAATATAAACCGTTAATTCAAAATGCAATGCAGATAAACAGAGGCCCAATATAAATAAATGCACCCGATTCAGGAGAGGTGATAAGCCGTATAAAAACGACATTGCCGTAAATGCTCAGTAACAACAAAAGCTGTTTTATAGCCGCATAAGAAGAAACATAACAGTAAAAGTTCGTATGATTAAATTGAAGAGACACAGGGAAATTCTCCCGGAAAACGACATGGAGGAATGTGAAGAAATAACAGATATCAAAAGAGCTTTAAAAAAAACACACAATACGAGGACCAAGGTTGCGTTGTTAAAGGCAACAAAGAAAGAACACTAGATGACACAGTAGTCACTGAAGAGAATATAAAGAGTAAAAGAGGAGTTATATGTGACAAAATCAATGGGATGAGACTTTATATTACTATAACTGCAGAAGGAGGCTCCAGAAACACTATATCATCAACTAACTAAAATTGAATAAGCAACAGACGACACAGCAAATCAAGAATTCTGGAAAAAAAGGCGAACGTAGTTCTGATATTTTAAGAAGACAAGAGGCACTTAAGTTACAGACAAGTGTCACTGACATGTATTCCGTATAAAGTCCTAGAGAGAAAGTGTTCGTGTTGAGAATAACTGACCACTCGGAGTGGATAAACTGCCTAACGGAAGGGCAGCATGGATTTACAAAGAGAAAACTTGAACAAGCTCTATAACAAAGTTACAACTATACGAACGGATAGCTGTGATTAGTCCGGTTATTTCTGGATATTTTTAAAAATTATTTGATACTGTTCCTCATTAAAAGTTGGTGAAGGAGATGGAGACGAAAGCTGATATATCCGGGAAGGCGCTGAACTGGCAACGGGGAAACTTTCAAGCCAGAAAAACACGCAGACACAGAGACGAGATTTCGAACTAGAGGAATGTGACAAATGGGGTCTCCCAAGGCCCGGTCCTAGGGCCACTACTGCTACTAATTGAATGTGAATGACCCCACCAGAGTGTGTGAGTTCGCCCATGTCAGAGTTTGCAGAATGCGCAGAGCTAATGAAGAATATAAATCTGAAGACCGTGTAAACACAGGAAACGTCGAAAAAATCTCAAAGTGGTCAAACAAATGGTAATGAAAATTGGAAAGAGAGAAATTAAACCAATAAGGGGAAAAGGCAACAAAAACAGTCAAAAAAATAAACAAATATTTGTAAGTGTATATACCACCACCACCAACACTACCACCACCACCACCACCACCACCACAACTACCACTGCCGCCTCCACCACCACAACTACCACTGCTACCACTGCCGCCACCACCAACACCACTACCATCAGTACAGGAATCAGATCTTCCACCGTGGTGCTGGTCTCCCCATAATTCAATTGCGACACATTTACATAGCCATTGAGAGGAGCTAACCCGCCACACACAAGCTCCCATCGCAACCTTGTCGTAGCTCCTGTTACTCACAATATTTTAGGTGTTCCGAGACAGAAGTAGGCAATGAAGGAGACAGGCAACCAGACAGGCCGTCAGACTAGCAGGCATTCAGGTTAGGTAGGCAGACAGTCAAGCAAGTATAGATATAGAAAGGCAGGCATGTAGATGAGGCAGGTAGGTAGGCACACACACACACACACACACACACACACACACACACACACACACACACACACACACACACACACACACACACACACACACACACACACACACTGTTGTGCGTTCACCTGTTGATTGACGGTTGAGAGGCGGGACCAAAGAACCAGAGCTCAACCCCCGCAAGCATAACTAGGTGAGTACAACTAGGTGAGTACACACACACACACACACACACACACACACACACACACACACACACACACACACACACACACACACACACACACACACACACACACACGTGTACAGAAATACAGAAACGTGTATTTCTGAGAAAATGAGATAAGGTGTTAGAGAGAGAGAGAGAGAGAGAGAGAGAGAGAGAGAGAGAGAGAGAGAGAGAGAGAGAGAGAGAGAGAGAGAGAGAGAGAGAGAGAGAGAGAGAGACAGACAGACAGAGAGACAGACAGAGATAGAGAGAGAGAGCCCGAGAAATGAAGACAGAAGGAGGCAAACTTAAGTAGACAGACACATATTAAGACTGTCAAAGAAAATCAAATAAAGACAGACGAGCAGACAGACAGACAGTCTTCTGCCTCTCAGCCTTCGACCAACCACCTCTCAACGGTCTCCGCAGATGCACTCAGTCCCTTAGAGGATTCTGAGGCAGCATCACCACTGAGAGAAGGAAAACCTGCGAAACACGCAATTCAAAGGACACATTCACATTAACATCAAAGCGTGCTAAACACACAACATTGGAAGACTCCAATAAATCCACGAATGATTATCAAAAGTAGTTATAACATGCGTATCAAGTCGTTCGATGGGGGGATATTTTTTAAGAGACAAAACGGAAATACTGAGCCTAATTTTGGAATGCCCGTGGGTAATGAATGTAAATTGAAAGCCGTTGTCTGGGAATACAACGAGGAATCTTGCTAGTTGGGGGAACATGTGGGTGTGTGTACTCACCTAGTAGAGGTATTCATCTAGTTGAATTCACCTTGTTGTGCTTGCGGGGGTTGAGCTCTGGCTCTTTCGGCCCACCTTTCAACTGTTGTTTTTTTCTTTTGGTGTGTTTGTGTGTGTGTGTGTGTGTGTGTGTGTGTGTGTGTGTGTGTGTGTGTGTGTGTGTGTGTGTACTCACCTATTTGTGCTTGCAGGATCGAGCATTGACTCTTGGATCCCGCCTGTGTGTGTGTGTGTGTGTGTGTGTGCGTGTGGAGGGGGAAGCAAGAGTTTCTTCCAGATTCAGCCTGTTGGGTGTAGGTGTAACTATGAGTAGTGCTTACTAGTTAGAAAGCCAGGTTGACTTGACACAATGGAGAAAACGTAGAGTCCTGGGGGTAGGGTTGAATGCTGGATTCGTTCAGAATGATTACTGGGAATGGCCCAGGAATAAAGTTGCCAAAGAGAAAGCTTTCTTGCAGACGAGCGGATTTGGTAATGAGGATTACAATATGGAAGGAGATGGTTGAGAGGTCATCAAGAAAGAAAGATTGATTCCTTGTGAGCGTATTTTCCTTGAATTTACCCATGGTATGTGTAGTGACAGCGAAAGCGGACTCTTACGCAGCATGTGAGGTGGGATGTCATATTGGTTGAAGGTTCTAAGTTGGGGAGAATATGATTGGGGCACCAGTGAGGGAAAAGTGCAGACGAGTCAGCTGATGGTGTCAAGGAGGGCCAAAACACAACTCGTAAAGTGGGCAGTTTCCTCGGCGAGAATGGTGACAAATTAAGATAAAATGACAAGCAGTTGCGCGCGTTCCAGGGTGGAGTTATTTCTCTTCCAAGCTTTTTATGGCAGCAAGAACATTTTTATTAAAACTAGACGAGAGACACAACTTAATACAAATAATAAATGTGTTTAGAACCCACAAAGAACATGGTTTAGAAGTGTATAAGTATTATATTTATCTATTATATATATATATATATATATATATATATATATATATATATATATATATATATATATATATATATATATATATATATATATATATATATATATATATATATATATATATATATTTTTTTTTTTTTTTTTTTTTTGACGTGCAACACCAGGAAGCGTCCTATTTTATCGCCAAGTCAAAATCAGTTTTATGTTGCGAGGTCACACTTGCCCCTCCATTGAAACAGCAACAATTTATGCAATCGGAACAAATTAACGTTAACAGAGATGATGCGTTAAAGAAGCTACAAAGCGATTGTGGCAGAAAGCACTGCAGTTTGCTCGTAACCGTCGTTCCAGATAGTGATCTGACTGCGCATGCTTGTTTAATGTTGTTATAGATTCAGCTACTCGGAACAAGTTCCAAGTAGCACGGGCTATGGTGAGCCCATAACTTATCTGGCACAGGAGCGGGGCAAGTAGCACGGGCTATGGTGAGCCCATAACTTATCTGGCACAGGAGCGGGGCAAGTAGCACGGGCTATGGTGAGCCCGTAGTGGACTTACCTGGCACAGGAGCGGTGTGCCACAGCTTGGTTTAAGCCGCTTAGACTCATAAATAATCGAGGATGTCGCGTGGAAAGTCTGCTGTGGGGGGGAGGGTGACGCGCTCTAATCACCAGAGGGCATGAAGCCACCAGTCACTGAGGTGAACGAATAACAATGATTTGACGGAGGTGGCGTATGTCAACTAAATATTACCACTCGAGGGTATATAAGTTTCAATCGCCGTCGTACGGTCCAGAGTTACAGCCCCGCTCCTGTGCCAGGTAAGTCCACTTCGGGCTCACCATAGCCCGTACTACTTGGAACATTTTGTTCCGAGGAGCTGAGTCTAAAACAACAACAAGAACGTCGTACAGTCACCAGTAGGCAGTCGGAGATTGCCAACCAGCCGACCACCAGGTAGTTCCCAACTAGCCCATTAGAATGTCTTGTCATCATTGACCTCGTCTACAGGGTTTGGTGTGCGCTTGTGAAGCAATGAGAAACGACGCCGTATGTGGGTGACTGCCCAGCCCGTCTTCCAAACAAAGATCCAAAAGTGATTCCATGCACCCGCCAAACCCCCCTGTTTATGAATGAAAAGCGGTTTACACACGACTCACAACTGCTGACGTTCGAACATATCCGGAACAAAAGCTTCACTGACGAATTTTGTTCGAATCACAACGCTCTAAATGCTTCACCCACGTACTACAAATACAAATAATCGCCAACAGAACCTAAACACCTAACCTAACCTATCCTATGCCTATATATACACAATATGCACAATATATACACACAATATTATAATATTAATTTATACTTGAGAAATTTCCCGTTTTGAATGAATAGCATGTTAAAATTTATGAGTGCGTCTGTGGGGTTGACCGCTGAATGTAATGGACTTGAGTCGAGGACGGGTTGGTCTGCCATATTTCAGTAAGGCAAAGAAGAGATGCAAGGAAATCAGCTCATATCGTCTGGAAAGTCACCAAGAGTCGCGGTTAGTGACTGCGGGGGAACTCTGTGGTTTAGTGAAATCATTAGAATGTGGTGACAAAGTGGGAACCGTGAATATTTGGGGAACTCTGTACAATGTGAGAGCAATGCGGGCAGCCCGAATAATTAATGATTACTGTAGAATGTTGGAACAGTGATGGAATCTACTGAAGATTACAAGTGTCCTCGGTAAACTGTGTGGGGAGTGAAGCGGCTATCTACGAAAACTAGCGATAAAGGAAGGGGAATTTTTTTTATTTAAATAGCGTGGATTACTTAACTGGTGATTAACGATAAAGAGTGTCAGTGAAGGAGGAATTGATTTACGTACTTGGGATTAATTTAACTTTGATTAATTAATGAGAGACTGTCTCAGCGGTGATCAAGTCGATTGTTTATTACTCTCATATAGCTGCAAAATACGGGAAGCAGTACCAAAATAGTGAATACAGGGACAAAAATGAGAAAATGTATTCTAGTGAATAGATAAAAGAAACTTTAAGGACAATGAGCAAATCCACAAGAGCCGTGACGAGGATTCGAACCTGCGTCCGGGAGCATTTTTAAGGACAAATGACGAGACTCTTCAGTACCCATTACTCCAACACAGAGAAACGAGCTGCAAAAACCCAAGCGCAGGTCGCCCTGCTCAACAGAAGGTCGCCTGAAACATCTTAAATTGGTGAGTTAGAATTATTTTTCCTAGCCGTTAAGGTAGTCTCCATGTCATTGTAGAATACTATTCTGCCTGGGGAATCCACTCTCAGTTAATAGCTGCGAAGGAACGCCTTGCATAGTGAGCACTCGTGTGATTAACTATGAGTTAAGACTCCGTTGGACGACGAGATTAGTCACCGGGGTTTTTGAACTTCTCGAGATAATAGTTGATTGCTCAATTCTAGTTTTTCAAAGGACTGAGTTCTTTAAATTGAGGTACATTGAGGGAATACCTTTTGAGAAAATAGCGTAACGAGCTTGGTGGTAATTGCAAAAGAATGGTATATATTTTTTATGTATTATTGCTATCATTTTAAGTACTATGATTGGAGTTTAAGCAAACCCATATAATATTCTGGAGGGTTGTGTTTATTCATGTGCAATGTTGCATATTTAAGTTAGCTGAGATATATTTCTTGTGATGATGATCTCCAAGGCTCTTCAGTAGTTTGGGTAGAATGCATTTATGAGTTTTGTATGACAAATAATTATTGGCTGACGAGTTTTTGACTATATGTTACAGGGTAGACAGTGAAAACACCTACGATAATGATTTAAGTAAAAAATGTCCTGCTTGTCTTGGGATAAAAATCTACGGCGTATATTTGTTTCACTTGATTACGGCATTTACGTATTTTTTTAGGCAAATTGTGATGATCTCTCTCCCACCCCCCCCCCTGTCTCTCTCTCTCTCTCTCTCTCTGGCTCTGTCTCTCTCTCTCTCTCTCTCTCTCTCTCTCTCTCTCTCTCTCTCTCTCTCTCTCTCTCTCTCTCTCTCTCTCTCTCTCTCTCTCTCTCTCTCTCTCTCTCTCTCTCTCTCTCTCTCTCTCTCTCACTCACTCACTCTCCCTTCCCCATAGAGACCAAGACCTCCCTTATCTTTTGGAGGACAGTAGTAAAGTTTATTGGAGCACATTCTGCGTCCCTGTATCCTGTCAACTTGTTTGATGTTAATGCCGTCTGCAGCTTTATTAGTCTTTTTCTTCATGAAACTTGGAACATACCCAACAGACCTCGACGGACCTTACACAAATCCATGAATACGTAGCCCCAAATCCATGTAACTCTCACGTTGACACACTCACCCGGTGCCAAACTCTGTACTGCCTTTTGACAATTTCGAAATAGTTTTAAGAGGCGGGAGGAAAATGAAAAATGGTTTTAATATAAATATATCTAATAATATATCTAATATATCTGCGGTAAGAGATAACTGGGATATTCTGTTTCTTTTTGTCTCTGTCTCTGTCTCTGTCTTTCATTTTGTCTGTCTGTCTGTCTCTCTCTCTCTCTCTCTCTCTCTCTCTCTCTCTCTCTCTCTCTCTCTCTCTCTCTCTCTCTCTCTCTCTCTCTCTCTCTCTCTCTCTCATATAACTCACGATCACAAAATAAGATATACTGTATAATAGAATCAGTGGATTATCGAGATGTGATAGTTAAATGAAGTGTCGTCATGAGGTATATGAGAGATGGTTCTGGACAGGAGCGCGTCAGAAGATAGCCGTAACAAGAGATTTGCATACATTATTACCCGGCTGATTGGCTAGCTGTCCGTTTATCTGGCGTTGCAACATATCGGTTTCAGTTGTTGCTGCGGCTGTAACTGCTGTTGATGCAGCTATTCGTACTGTCCTTGTTATTGCTGCTGCCGTTGATGCTTTCTTTGCTTCAAATTTTTGCTCTTGCTTGCATGTTCTTGTTGTAGCTTCTGTTCTTGTTGTTGTTGGGGTCAGACTGTTACTGTCAAGAATTGCATCACTTCTGCACACAAACAGACCATTACTCCGATGTATTCTGACCAGCAACACCATATATATAAACAGGTTTAACGAGAATAGAGGTTTCAACATAGCAGAAGCATTACATATCAGACAATAATATAACTATTACCATCCAACCTACACTTAAATAGATTCTTCCATTCCAATGACAGAACTGGCACGTCATGCCACACCTACTACCCAGACCGACACCGATCGAATAACCTTTTACCTATTTTCGGAGGGTATGTGATGTCACTCCAGTTACTGTGGAAGTACTTTCCCTCTGCTTTCGTAAAAGTTTTCAAGAGCTTCTTCGTAAAGCATCATTTAGCGTGACGCATTCGTCAGGCTCAATAAAATTTTAAATTTAACTTTGGAACATTAATTTTTCAACTACTTGTCAAATGAAACAGAACATAATAAATATAGCGGGAAGATTAGTGCTAGAACCATTGAGCTAACTCTTTCGATCATATTCAATTCACTTGGATCATTGAATATTGGAACTCGAGCCTGTAAACTATGACAACTATATTATTTCAAGCCCAAGTCCAATTGAACGATGTATATTAACTAGAACGTTTGTTTGATAGTTTGTCCAAGGTAGGGGCCAGACACTTTGGCCCCTCCTATAGTGTTTGGGATTACCTGGGAGAACCCGAGTACCCTTATCACTCAGCCAGCTTTCTTTTACTGATTAGGTGGCCGGGGTCGGGGGCATTATTTGGTCAGAATAGCATTCTGGCCAAATAAAAAAGTCTGGCCCCATAGGCAAAGTATAAACGTAAACCTATTGATTTTCAATATAGTTTATAAAATATCAGTTTATCAGTTACTAAAGACTGTCTTAAAACAAAACATGTGCTAAAGGAAAACATAACAAGAGAATTTAAAGTCCTACAACCAAATACTCTCATATTTAAAAATGTATGAAGGTCTTGCGTTGAACGCGTTCGAAAGTGTATTGAAGTAAATATATGTCATTTTCAATATGAATTGTAACTAAAAACTGCCCGATAATTCACAAAATTATATTAAAAAATACAAGTGGTTTTCTTTTATACTTTGCCTGTATATATATATATATACGACATATATATATATATATATATATATATATATATATATATATATATATATATATATATATATATATATATATATATGTGTATATATATGTATATGTAAAATAATCGACCTCTTCTCCATAACTATATCGCCATCACGTCACCCCATTAAGGAAGCAGTCTACGCTGAGTTTGCGCACGTACCGGTCTCTTTAAAATGTCAAACTGTAACTTGGAATATGGAAAACTACCTGGAGCTGTGTATTCGTGCTCTTTGCACAGCTGTTTTTCGTGAAGCAATATGAATTTATGTTGGTTTTGTGGCTAACTGTATTCGTGTTGGTCTCGCTCTGCTAACTTCCTTTTCGTGAAGCTCGGTTTAGAAAGTGAAGAAACGACAACGTTTCGGTCCATCTTGGACCATGATAGTGATGGATGGCAGTCAAACACTGGGTAAGGCGGTGGTCGTGGAGAACTCGGTAGAGCTGTCATTAACTGATGCTGTAACGACATCTCTACCGAATTGTCCCCCTCCTCCCCCACCTGCCTTATACTGTGATTTGGCATCCATCCCCTAATTATTTCCCAATTGCTTCACATATATGTGATTTCTTCACCTTACTCCCCACACAACTTCACCACTGTTACATGTGTATTTAAGATAAATTTGCACCTTGTATATTCATTCCTTACCTGGATATGTTCCAGAATGGAACGAAATGTTGTAGAAAATATACTCTTCAAAAACCATTAGAGTTTCTTTACCATGAATTTCAGTAACTTGATTGTTCTTCTTAATCCCGCTAGTAAGAAAATAGTTAAGAAGCACAGAAAGCTTAAACTTTAAGATCAACAACGCCTATAATACGGTCATATTTAAATATGCTTAAGGGAACGCCTGCTGCCCAAATATATATATATATATATATATATATATATATATATATATATATATATATATATATATATATATATATATATATATATATATATATGTATGTAGATATATATACACACATACCAAAAGAATAGGGGGTGGTAGGAGAAGAAAATATCAAAGTGTTCAGTGAGGATCCACAACGTCTTCTCTGAGTACTCTTTATTTTCTTCTCCGAGGCTATGGGTCCCTACACTTGCACCAGAGGTGGTACCCCTATAAATATATACATATATATAATATACACACATAATCAATTGAGGACAACTGGCAATACTGAATTCTGAGAAAAATTATGTCAAAATAATTATGATGGAGGGCATAACAATTATAAAAAGGTTTAGTTGCAATGAGTAACACTGCTGAATAAAACAACAAAACACAGAAGACTAAAAAATAAATGAGAAACACTTTTTCATGATACGAATTTCATCCTCTAAACAACAAAATCAAGTGCATAGGGAGGGCTAAATTCTGATTAGTTTCACGTAAGAATTTACATGAAAGGAATTCTTCTCAAGAGGAATTTGGAAGAATGAGCGATTTGTCTTGGGGGACTAGGAAGGAGTTCTGACGTTCCTCTCTTGGCTTTCACTATTTTTTAGGCATCCCCATTTTTTTTTAAATTCTCCTCATTATGCCCCACTTTTCTGTCGTTAAAAATACCCACCTGATCAGTGTCGTAAAACACTTAAATTAACGAAATAGATAATTATCTATTTAAAAAAATCTTTCAATGCAGAATCAGTGAAATCTAAATAAATAAATGCTACCGAACAAATAATGCTTATTAATGGGAGAGCGAATAGTATAATAAGTACTAAAAATAGAATGACATAAATGTAAATCCAGAATATATTTAGACAATACTTCAAGAAAAACACACTATTAATTTTATTACTCAAAACATTATTTAGAATAAGATTATTTATATATACATAACGTTTGAAACAAAAAACACATAAATGATAAATCTCAGTTATTGGATACACACAAACAAGCTAAGAGGCAAGCAAATTGACAGACATACAGGCCAGCAGACATGCAGCCTGATACGCAGACAAGCACTCAGACACCCATATCGAGATACCCAGAGAAAAGAAGTTATCGGAAGAAAAACCAGAAACGAGCTCCAAGAAACAGAGACCAACTCAGATATGAGAGAACTTCCCAGGAAGATAAATACGGCTTGAGAAGACGAGAGAGAAAGTGAGAACACAGTGAAAGAGCTCTGATCCTCCTCCTTTACTTCCTGACCCATGTGCAGGCGATGAGTCACAATAACGTGGCTGAAGTATGTTGACCAGACCACACACTAGAAGTTGAAGGGACGACGACGTTTCGGTCCGTCCTGGACCATTCTCAAGTCGATTGTGAAATGGACAATCGACTTGAGAATGGTCCAGGACGGACCGAAACGTCGTCGTCCCTTCAACTTCTAGTGTGTGGTCTGGTCAACATTCCTGACCCATCCCTACCACCATCACCCCAACCACCACCGCCACACACATCCCTTACCAAACCCGGGGAGCCGGTCGGCCGAGCGGACAGCACGCTGGACTTGTGATCCTGTGGTTCCGGGTTCGATCCCGGGCACCGGCGAGAAACAATAGGCAGAATTTTTCACCCTATGCCTCTGTTACCTAGCAGTAGGTACCTGGGTGTTAGTCAGCTGTCACGGGCTGCTTCTTGGGGGTGGAGGCCTGGTCGAGGACCGGGCCGCGGGGACACTAAAAGCCCCGAAATCATCTCAAGATAACCTCAAGAATCTCAAGATAACCCGCCATCACCACCAAACATCTCATGCTGACATATTAAGACTGCCACCCCTACTTTCACTTCTTCTACCACCAGCAATGCCATAATGCCCACTACCACTACAAATCCTACAACAATATTCTACCCTCATGACCACAGTGTCACCCCCCCCCACAGTGTCGCCCATCATGACAACTGAAATCATTCCTACAAATAAATTCAGCATTGTTACCAAATAGGACAGCATTAACCAACACAATAACAACCACCTCTACCAATATAAATACCATCCTTTATCACAACAATCATTACTATCATGAGAATCACCACAATAACAAATGGAATGCACTTAGAAGTGATGTGGTAGAGGCAGACCCCATACACAGTCTCAAATGTAGATATGCTAGAGCTTAATAGGCTCAGGAATCTGTACACCGGTTGATTGACTGTTGAGAGGCGGAACCAAAGAGCCGAAGCTCAATCACCTCAAGCACAACTAGGTAAGTACACCCATATCAAAGATACATCATCGGTGCCGTATGCAAGGTTGGCCAACATCGGAGATTATTATAAAATCTGTGTAAGGAGCATTTTGAACTTTAATACATACGTCAGACTAAGTCTGAAATTTGCGACTCCAGCGTAGAGACCCTATTTAGCCAAGCAACAGACGAATGAGGAGAAATTTAAGAGATATGACATCGGAATAGTCCAAGAGAAATAATAAGCATGAGTTACGGAGGAAAGGCTACAACTCACGTCATATGTATGACAGAAGAGTTAATGGAGACATTGTTAAAAGTTAAACTTTTAAAGGAAATTGATGGACCAGACACGGGCAGACTATTTAGCATAGGAGGACCTCAAACGTGTCAACACAGGTTGAAACTGAGTACCCAAGTGAGCCACTTGAGCCACTAAAAATATTTTTATGTTTGTGACTGAAGAGTTAGCAAATGAAATGCACTAGGAAGCGACGTGTTGCAGGCAGACTACATTCATAGTTTGCAATTTAGATAAAACAAAGCCCAGTAAGCACATAAATCTCTATGTCAACTGATATACGGGTTCAGAAGCGGGACCAAAGAGGTGAAACTTATTCTCCGCAAGCACAATTAGATCAAGAGAGAGAAAATGAAAAAGGTATACATAAGAAGGAAAAGAAGCGTGAAAGACATTCAGTTAAAAGGAGAGATGAAATGAGACAGGAAACAGAGCGTGACTGAAGGAAGAGAGAGCAAGGGAAGAGAGGCAGATAGATACACAGACAGACTGAAATAATACAGAAGTAGAGACAAATATTTGTCCCTACATGAGTGCACAATAGGCCAGAGTCGCCTCTCACCCCGGGGAAATCTACAAGAGACAATATTTTTACTGGAAGAAGATAGCACACAACGCTACTTACTGAATGAAACAGGATAGCACACAGCCCTACTTGTTAACCGGAACAGTATATCACACAGCTCTACTATGTAACAGAAAGAGAATAGCTCACAATGCTAATAATTAATTGTAACAGGATAGCATACAATGACACACAATGAATGGATCATGATATCACACAGCGCTACGAAGTAACGGTAACAGTATAACACATAGCGCTTCTGAGTAAATGTCTTTGGAATATCAGAAACATTGATATTTTTTTTAAATCCCGATCAGTCCTTTCTATGACTGAGCCCCATAGTACATTATATTTTTCCAGCGGTATGTCTGGGCAGACTCTAAGCCTCTGATTGGCCTATAAAATGTTACTCATTTCGATAAATACAAATATTAATTGAGCTCAAAATTGACAAGCACATCAGCCATGATTAAGAAGGTTAATACCCGCATGAATTCTCTCTCTCTGTATAAGAGAGAATATGTCTGTTCATCTGTTTAAGGTTGAAGGCCCGATATTTTGAACTAACATAACCTAACTAATAATATTGACTGGTATGGGGAGGGATGATACCAACATAAGCGGATTGGGGTCGGCCCCATTGCTACCATTAAAAGAAGGGGGAAGGCTCCCATGTCAACATCCATAACATCGGTGGAGATGAGTGGTTGTACCGGTGCCCGAGTGGACTCCCAGCATTACCTCTAGACTTCGATATGCACTACAGCTCAACTTACATATAAAAAAATTAACAGTATTAAAATTAATCACAGAATCAAAGTGATAGAGAGATAGAATTATATAAGTTGAAGATGGATCTTCTATCTTCTAGAGATAGAGAGAGAGAGAGAGAGAGAGAGAGAGAGAGAGAGAGAGAGAGAGAGAGAGAGAGAGAGAGAGAGAGAGAGAGAGAGAGAATCGGAAACAGACACACATAATATTCATATATGCAAAAAGACAAGATTGTTGGAAGAGGTAAACAGAGACCTTCTCGTGGATCAAGACATACACCGAGGATCAAGACATACACCGAGCATCAAGGCATACACCGAGCATCAAGACATACACCGAGCATCAAGACATACACCGAGCATCAAGACATACACCGAGCATCAAGACATACACCGAGGATCAAGACATACACCGAGGATCAAGACATACACCGAGCATCAAGACATACACCGAGGATCAAGACATACACCGAGCATCAAGACATACACCGAGCACTGCGTCAAGCATCACCGACCATGACAGAATACATGGAGGCATCTCGCTGAAAGAATATACATGTTTGGAAAAGTTTCGGTGCTCGTAAAACTCTTGATGGAGATTCTTGCACCGCCAGAGGACAAATACACCTAGGCAGTGCTCTTTACATCGGCATAAATAACCCATAAAATGTGAAGTACCCAAGTGTCCAAATAAAAAAACAAACAAACTGGCGTTTTTGAGCTGATGTCTTGATCTCAGATTCACAAAGATTGCGAAACAATAAGAGCGTATCCGGATGGATGAAGGCGCACAATGGGTCTGTAGGAGGCCTGGGATCTCAAAGTTAGAGAAGGTATTGGCAAGCGAGACAAAACCTGGCAAGAGAAAGATGTGCATATGTTTGGCGTGAAGACTGCCAGGACGGTACGAGAAAAACTCTTGAACGTTGAATTAGAGATTTACTCTCTTTCTGTCTCTCTGTCTCTCTCTTTCTTTTTTTTCTCTCTCTCTCTCTTCTCTTTTTCTCTCTCTTTCTTTCTCTCTCTTTCTCTCTCTCGCTCTCTCTCTCTCTCTCTCTCTCTCTCTCTCTCTCTCTCTCTCTCTCTCTCTCTCTCTCTCTCTTCTCTCTCTCTCTCTCTCTCTCTCTCTCTCTCTCACTTATTTTCTTCCTAGTAATGCCGTCAAGCAAATGACGGTATTAGAGAGCTTTTTGCTCTTTTTCAGTCCTTCCCAGAATTAATACATTACAAGAATTATGCCAGAAGGAATTTAGGAGAACATTTTTATAGACTCATTTTTTATTCACGCGGAAACATTACACCTAAGTTCACTGTGAATATTCTCTCTCAGTAATAATTGTTTTTATATAAACTTTTATTAATAATACGGTCTGAAGAGAGAAAGGGTAAAGAAGGAGGGAGAGTGTGTGAGAGGCAGTGGAAGAGGGGAGAGAGAAGGGAGAAGGGAGAGAGAAGGGAGCAAGGAGAGAGTAGAGAGAAGGGAACAAGGAAGCTTACAAGATCTGATGCCTTGTGTCTCACTCTATAACACCAACAATCGTGAGCTCCTCGTGAAAGCCAATAAGATAATTAATGTCTATGTTAGTAATTCCAGGTGGAAGATATGAATTGCCATTGCCGGGTAACAAGTAAATGTTGTCGTGTCAGGTAAGGTTGTAAGCAGTTAATATTAGGTGGTTGAATATGGTAGTGGTGACTGGTAGATTTTGGTGATGAACTGTGACAGTGGTTGCTGATGGTCGTAGTTCGTGGATGTTACTGAAGACGTTATTGGCAGTGATGAGAGCCGTCACCAGGTGCGAAAAAGTTTATTATAAAAATGTTCGGTAATTAACATGTACTTGAATATTTAGTTTCAGGACAAACGCTAACATTTGGTTCTTTAAACTGTGAGGGGGATTGCTGACAATGGTTGGAACTGGAACTAGCGGCCATCATCGCAGGCAGCCTTGTACTCCCAAGTCTGAGGTGGAGAATCGCACTTAACAAATGTTATCTTCGTGAAAGTGTTTAAGTTTTCAAACTTGAATGGCGCATATTAAGTGTACGGCGAATATTTATGTAATTTACAAATAAATACCTCTCTCGCATTTATATAAAAAACACTAAACTTAGATTATTGCACATTAAGAGGAGTTGTATTGGATATACAAGTTGACTTCATAAATAATCTACGTATATCCAGACACGACGTCTCTGAGGCATTTTCTTTGCCGCCTATAATACCAAAAAAAAGTTGCTTGCGACTGTTTACATCTTTTTCTGACCCTGGGTGTTGAGAGTACTGGTCCTGCACTCTCACATCATACCATCGTAAACAGATTTACTTGTACATTCCATTGCAGCAAAAGACTGATGCTATACTCAGAAAATATAAGAATTTCCTCTTCTCTGAATAGTGAATAACCAGTTCCAATAATTGTATTCCTTCCCCCCCCCACCCCGGTCCCATCCCAAATCCTTATCCTGACCCCCCTTTCATGTGCTATATACTCGTAATGGCTTGGGTGCTTTTCCCTGATAGTTCCCTTCTCTTCCTCGTGTCAGGACGAGGATTAAAGTAGCAAAATAGTTGTGCAACTTCCACAACAATGAATGAATAGAACAGTGAAAGTGGTCGGTGTTCTTCCATTGCATAACAATGAGAACGCTTACATATAAGTGTACTTACAGTACCTGGACGCAAGTCATGAGGAAGTGAACAAATATCGCAAATGAACCCCCCGAAGCTTTCCAGACTCCTGAATTACTTTTTACTGAATCCAGGATGACCTTAAACTCTATCGTCAGTAATGTTACAACTCAATCACTGTCACACATTTCCAGCTTGTCTGGCAGAGCATCTCCTGCTAGCGTCCCGTTAGTCTTGCAAAATCGGTTCTTTTTATAACTAATAAAAAAAATCCTATGCATCAGTTGATTTAATCAAAATTTTCCTGCTCCAACTATGGCTCTGTCCAAAATATTGGGGCATGAAATATGAAGAGCAGAATAAGCAGAGAGTAAAGAAAGTTTAGCCTCTTCAAAAATATCTGGTAAAAACGACGACCCTGACCTAAAACACAAGCTGGATCGCTGAAGCATGATATTATAGGTCACCCTCTATTGACCACACCAATCATATGACCCGAGGAGTAGTGATGATGGATATGACGTCAGCGTTCTATCGAGAGCCATCTTGACTGGCCAAATATTACACGAAAATTCAGATAAATATTAAAATGAGTCTCACTACCATAATTTATATACATATAAATTATTAGCATATATTGATTTGCAGTCCCTTAGTGCTGGTTTTGAGAGTGGGAAGGAAGGGAACTCTCAGGAGAAGCCACAAAGCCACTACTACTACGTAGCACTAGAAAAGTATAAGGATTTTGGGATGGGACTGGGGGAAAGAACGGTGCCAAACCTACTAGGGAGGTTGGGGATTGACCTCCGATCTTGCAAGAAGCGAGACCGTCGTTCTACCGTACAGCCAAGTGGTAAGTAGCTCAGAAAAAGGACTTATCAGTGTTACCGTAGAGAGTGGAAGTGACACAATGTCATTTCTGCGTCACCACCTGACACTAAAACTAACATCAACTACCACTCTATGGTGAGTGTCATCTTCACTTCACGTGATGTGATTACGATCATAACTGTGTCAAAGTTATATTAGTTCAAAGCCTAAGTAGAGCTCCTCGTCCGCTGTCTCAGGTGGCTTATTGAATGCCTGAAGGTGAGATTAGCTGTAATGGTATTTCTGGAGTAGGCTGTGCTGTCTTCATCTTCATTACCCAAAAGCACAAGATAGCATCTGATTGGGTGAAATAAATCTTAAGCATTCAAAAGCTGACAGAGACGTGAAAGACAATTTATTTTTTATTTTTGGAAGACACAATCATGTAAAGATTTATCTTATCTTTAAGATCATAAAATGTCATATTTTAAGCTTAACTGAACACGTGGTTTTCCTGATATATACATTGGTTTATCCAATGTATATATCAGTCTCTCATGGCGCACATGAGAGACTCATGGATTATTTGAGAGATTCACTGTTTACTTCAGAGATAAGTGGTTCCCAATACTAAGCGTCTATCACATATCCCTATTAATCGCTATCGCCTATATTTACACTAGAAGCAAATACAAATTACCATAATATATTTCCTGGGAATGTTGTCTTATAAACTTTTTAAGTAATGAAGAACATCCGAAGCTTTATGAGAAGAGTTCTCAGAGGTGTAAGTCCCTTATCGTTGACATTCGTGAAACCTAGTCATTTGCTTCGAATCAGATCAATACACTCATCTCTTTATAATTTTTAACCTGATTTAATGTAAACAGAGACACAATCTTAGTTTAAGACACTCGAATTTAGAGTATAAACAAGACAGTGCAAACTCAATATTTTTTGCCTAATAACGTCAGCATCCAACTCTGGCATAACCCGAGATTTACTCCCCATAACTAGATGAAAAATATATATAAGTACAAGACATTTTCCCTCAGCACCTTAAATTTTATTTGCAACTTAGAATAACTTAATCAAAGGACTCCTCTGAGTCTGAGGCTCACTGAGCAGGGTAAAGAAAAACCAGGAGAGTCATCCGAGCAATCACCGGAAAGGGAAGGTCGAGGGGTCGAAGGTTCAAACAAAGAAGAGTTCTCTTTGTCTTGTTTTCTTCAGCAGCTTGGTCCTTACCTCTGACTTCACCCTAGAGTAACATCCCCAAGCACCCACCGATGTGTTAAGGCACATATATATATATATATATATATATATATATATATATATATATATATATATATATATGTATATATATATATTATATATATATATATATATATATATATATATATATATATATATATATATATATATATATATATATATATATATATATATATATATATATGTCGTACCTAATAGCCAGAACGCACTTCTATGCCTACTATTCAAGGCCCGATTTGCCTAATAAGCCAAGTTTTCATGAATTAGTATATTTTCTCTAATTTTTTTCTTATGAAATTATAAAGCTACCCATTTCATTACGTATGACGTCAATTTTTTTTTATTGGAGTTAAAATTAATGTAGATATATGACCAAACCTAACCAACCCTACCTAACCTAACCTAACCTATCTTTATCGGTTAGGTTAGGTTAGGTAGCCGAAAACGTTAGGTTAGGTTAGGTTAGGTAGGTTAGGTAGTCGAAAAACAATTAATTCATGAAAACTTGGCTTATTAGGCAAATCGGGCCTTGAATAGTAGGCATAGAAGTGCGTTCTGGCTACTAGGTACGACATATATATATATATATATATATATATATATATATATATATATATATATATATATATATATATATATATATATATATATATATAACACAGACAATACAGAAACTGTATTGGAGGGGATCTAAACATTCCCTCTAATGCGTTATGCGTGGTTTCCTCCGAGGCTCTGGGTCCCCCATCTTCCAGCTAGAGGTGGTACTCCCTTCCATATTTTAATATATATATATATATATATATATATATATATATATATATATATATATATATATATTTATATATATATATATATCCATATGTCTGGCTATGGTCTTTTATGTATTTTGTCAGGGCGTGTCCGTCATAATGCACTATATCAAGTCATGCATGTCTGGTTATATTTAATGTTCTGTGTTAGGGAGATGCCCACTGTGTGTTAAGAATGTTTGAGGATGCTTTTTAATGCACTGTGTGTCAGTATATGTTCTTCAATGTGCACTATATCAAGATATGTCCGTGAATGTTCTGCATGTCATACCACATCCGTGAAAGTTACCGTATGTCCGTGGATGTACTGTGAAATACAAAACCAAGAAGAGGAAAAAACTGTGAAAGAAATGATGACTAGACAGACAATATCTCTAAACTCTGGATATATTGACCACTCAGCGTTAGTATTGAAAACGAGATACACAAGACCACGGCGCTTCAACTGTTGCAACAATGCCACTTGCTCGCGAAGTCAGGGAAGACGTATTTGTATACATTTGTTGACAGGTGAGCCAAATGTGACTTTCCCTTACAAGGAGATATTGAGTAGCAATATTCCTCTACCGAGTGCAACACTTACGCCAAACTTTGAAATCTTCATGTGCTACAGATAATATGAGACATAAACATTATTCATAATACCAGTGAAAATGTGTGCTAAGGTGTAAAATAACAGTTAAAAAGGTGTAGAAGAGCGTAAAATAGTTTTTGAGAAACTGATATGAAAGGTGAGAAATAATTGTGAATGGGAGGCAAAAGCATTGTAATAAATCTCAAAAGCAATAATGAAAGTCTCAGTAAAGCATAGGAACAGCATATTAGATGCTCAAGAATAAACTGGGAAGTAATCAGCGGAGAGAAATAAACACGTCACACTCAGTAATTAAACATACACACAGAGTAAAGTTATGAGAATACAATCGGTAGTATAATTCATGGCCTTTGAGAAGCAGACAACCTATTAAAGAAAGAGCAGCTTGATCTCGAGAGGGGGAAAACAATGTAATTATTGACCAGCTTGGAGGCAGAACTAGCAAATGGAGAGAATACTCACAAATATGTTGCAAGTGATAATCTTAAAACATTAAAGATGAAATTCTGCAATGCAGTTGTTGCCAAAATGCTATTAGACAACCCCCTTTTAAATTTCTCAATTCATTCTTCTGTACAAACTTTGTTCACCTCACAACCTTGCCGTACTTCACACCTTTACCTTGCCTCACAATCATGACTTATCTCTCAGCAGCATCTACTCGTCAATATATCTCCACATAACAAAGTATCTACGCCCCAATATCTGTCTATTTTACAATTCCTGTCAATCTCACGACTTATCCCTTCTTCAGCCTCGTATCTCTTGATCTCACAACCTCTTTTTACTTCACAACATCTTTCTACATCACAACCCCTCTCTACCTGACAACCTTTCTTAACCTCACAATACTCTCTCCGTTTCACTCAGATATTGATTAACACAGTTTATGTCTGGATCACCGCAAAAATCTCACCATCAGACAGTTCTGAAGCACCGAGGTACTTAATCCGTAAACAGTCTAAGAAGGTTAAAGAACAATCCCCCATAACTCCCCATACTCAATAATGGAACACCGAAGTAACACTCAGTACAATTTCTCAGCTGATAATGGGGTGTCTGTTTCTCTTTCTCCTCCTCCAACTCCTTTCCATATTGATGGTCACCATCAGATGATTGTTAAAGCTTCCCTTCCTTGCCTGCATTTTTTGTTTTTGTTTAACCCTTCGCATGCCTATACGAGCCTTCACGGGCTCTAAAACACCGTCTGCTGGGCTGCACAATTCAGATTTGAGACCTGCGTAAATTTTGCAGCTAACCTCCTGCCGCTCGCTGAATCCACTGGCGTAATTTCCCTTCCCCCCAAAATAACTATTAATTAACCGTATCCAGTTGGCTGCACTTGGCCGTACACTTTACGACCTGGAGAACATTGTAGCAACGCGGATATTGGTACTTCGTCAAGGTAAATGTTCACCGCCACAAAATTGGTATTCAATTTACATTCCATTACGGGAGGAGGTCTTAAAGAGGGGGTGAGGGGGGGAGATATCCACTTAGGGAAGAGGGTTGGGGCCCAGAGGTCATGAGAAAGGGCAAGAGGTCAAACACCCGTCGTGGATAACGGTAATGGCTATATATATATTTATATATATAGGTGCCCTTAGTAAGGGTGCGTGTGAAGATCACATGTTGGTAAGCGCCTTGTTAACCCCTGTACTGCTCTGGGCCTTGTTAAACTCTGCCTCCATGTTGACAGAGTCTGTCAGTGCAATGGACAACACTTTTTACGTTTTTTTTTTTTGTATCAATGTTCACTTCTGTTGAGTTATATGGTTGTTGGATCTTACAACTTGTTTATCTTTGTTGGGATAATCTGAACAATGAACTGTGTCCTGACTCATGGAATGTGGATACGTTGGCTATTTCCATACAATGTACTTTTAATTACTGCCATACATGATAATGCACCGAATAGCGCAGTGATAATTCAAAATTATACGTCCAAATAACTGTTCCTCGTATGAGCCTTCGTCAGTCAATGTACAGACGTTTTATTTGGCAAAGCGTTCATTAGTATGACGATTCTGACATGGATGAATCAACTGTAGGTTCACATCGGTCATGTCAATATGAACGCTGCGCATTGTAGCGACTGACTCCTGGTGGATTAGATTTCAGCAATGCGCTGACCAAAGTCATTGTAGAATGAAGCCGAATTTTAAGGGAACACATTGGTTACGTAATGTTTTATTTAATTTATCCTTTACAAATGATAGTCACTGTGTATAAAATTCGCGAGATTACATCTATGAAGCTTCCACTCAAATATATGTTATGAATTGGGCCTAATATTGCGCAAGTTTGGCGTCGGATTACTAGTTATTTAGGCCTAGAACAGATTAGGCTGTCATATGGTTTGTTAGGCTCTTTCGAAATTACAATTGTACAAAACGTGAACTATTCTGTGGTACAACCTTCTTTATTTTGTACATTTAATTCATAGTAACTATATATACTTCCATTTTTGAAGTTTATTTTTATTATCAGTATTCATATTGAGACAATCAGTAGCAGCCGTGAGGAGGATTCGACCCAATGCTCTGGATACTCCCAAGCAAATACCTCAGACCACTACACGACGACATGGTCAAAACATTGCAACCTGCTTTTTACCATGTCGTGGTGTGGTTGTCTAAAGGCGTATGCTTGCAAATGCCTAGAACATAGGTTCGAATCCTCATCACGGCTCCACTTGATTTTCTCATTGATATATCACGTTAAGGTGATTTCCTTGTGCATTATTATCATTATTGTTATTTTTATTATTATTATTATTGGTGTCAATTGTGTAATTACCGATAATCTGGGTGTTATCATGTGCTAAAATATTATAACATTGTACGACATCCGATATTGCGTAAATTGATACATTTCGTAAATAAATTCATTATAGCATTAAAAATATAAACTGAACAAACATCTTTTGACAATAAAATAGAATTTCTAAAACACGTAAATAAAAAAATTGAAAACTGAGGAGTGCAAATTTTTTTAATGCAGTATTTCAAATGTAAAATATCGAAAAAATAGTTTATCAAAACCTACTTCCTTTAAAGAGACATGCATTTATATGACAATCCTCACTTCTGTTTATATTTGGGTAGTCTTAATCGCCATTTCACACGTACCATCTCTAACGATTTGTCTCAGCTCTGAAAGTCCATCTCGTCACTGACTCTCTCCAAAGAGTTTTAAGTGCCAAGGTGGCTGAGTGTTGTGAGTGTCCGCTGAGTACTGAGTATGTCAGCTGTGTGCTGAGTGGGTACTGCGATCGAGGGAGTGTTTTGCGAGCGTGAGAGCTGAGTGTGAGTCTCTCGCACATTCGTACCCATGACAATAGTGGGGGTAGAGGAGCTCTCGTGCTATTCGAGCAGCTTAGTAATTACTACTGTCTTGGATTGTACCTTCTCACGCCTCCCCAGTGCCTCTTCTCGCTAAGTTAGAGGCGAGCGAGATAACTCGTTCCAGGCTTTAATACAGAGTGCTCAGGCGCCCTCTGAGAGAAATCTAACAGAAGACTGAAGGAGAGATTGCGGGATATGCTATTGATATATTATCACTGATGGAGGTGCAATTGATATATTATCACTGAGGGGGTGGAACTGATATATTATCACTGAGGGTGTGCAACTGATATATTATCACTGTGGGAAGAACCTACTGATAAATTATCATTGCGGGCAAGGGTAACTCATATTTGCGAAATATCCACAATTGAAATGAAAAATAATTGCAGGAGCGCTTTCGACTTGTTAGCTCATTCTTAACAGCTTAACTTAAAACACACACACACACACACACACACACACACACACACACACACACACACACACACACACACACACACCTGTCTCTGTCACACAGTCTCTGAAGATAGACAGAGACTACAGGATGACCTGGATAAACTGGAGGAATGGTCTAGAAAATGGCTGCTGAAGTTCAACTCTGGAAAGTGTAAGATGATGAAATTAGGCGAAGGGAGCAGGAGGCTGAACACAAGGTATCATCTGGGAGGGGAAATCCTGCAAGAATCAAATAGAGAGAAGGATCTGGGGGTTGATATCACACCGAACCTGTCCCCAGAGGCCCACATCAAAAGAATATTATCAGCGGCATATGCTAGACTGGCCAACATAAGAACTGCCTTCAGAAACTTGTGTAAGGAATCTTTCAGAACCCTGTATACCACTTATGTAAGACCAATCCTGGAGTATGCAGCTCCAGCCTGGAGTCCATACCTAGTTAAACACAAGACAAAGTTAGAGAAGATTCAGCGGTATGCCACCAGGCTCGTCCCGGAACTGAGAGGATTGAGCTACGAGGAAAGGCTAAAGGAGCTGAACCTCACATCCCTGGAAAACAGAAGAGTAAGGGGAAGACATGATAACCACCTACAAAATTCTCAGGGGAATTGACAGGGTGGACAAAGACAAACTCTTCAGCACGGGTGGGACACGAACAAGGGGACACAGGTGGAAACTTAGTACCCAGATGAGCCACAGAGACGTTAGAAAGAATTTTTTCAGTGTCAGAGTAGTTAATAAATGGAATGCACTAGGAAGTGATGTGGTGGAGGCTGACTCCATACACAGTTTCAAATGTAGAGCCCAGTAGGCTCAGGAATCTGTACACCAGTTGATTGACAGTTGAGAGGCGGGACTAAAAAGCCAAAGCTCAACCCCCGCAAGCACAATTAGGTGAGTACAATTAGGTGAGTACACACACACACACACATATATACATATATATATATATATATATATATATATATATATATATATATATATATATATATATATATATATATATATATATATATATATATATATATATATATTTATATATATATACATAAAACAGCAAAATAACAGTGAGAACAATATCAACAAGTAGTTATTGGTTGCAAGGATGTCTCCTCACCAGTTCCTAACAGTAACAATTTCCCCCCCAATTTTTCACGCTCTCGCCAACACCGTTATTTATAGCTCAAACAATTACTATCTGTTTCATCCCATCTCCTTCTCCTCCTCCTCCTCCGGAATTAACTGATGCACGACGTTCTAAATAACTGACAAAGCAAGGACGATGAGAATATATTTGAATTATTATTATTTGTTAATTCTTTCACTAAAGAAACAGCGCATTTAAACGCACAATTTGGTCAATGTTGGCTCTGTTATTATTGAAGAACAAAAGACATTTTTCGAGACACTAGTTGACCCGCCTCTACTTTTTTGTCGCCATAAAACATTTAGCTCGCGAGGCCATAAATTAGAAGACCACAATAAGCCTCGTGGTATTTAACACCAGGGCTCAACTGATCCAATTTTCTGCTGCTACTGCAACTGCTGCTGCTGTTGTTGTTGATACTCCTGCTGCTGCTACTGCTACTGCTACTGCTGCTGCTGTTGTTGTTGATACTCCTGCTGCTGCTACTGCTACTGCTGTTGTTGTTGTTGATACTCCTGCTGCTACTGCTGCTGCTGCTGCTGCTGTTGTTGATACTCCTGCTGCTGCTGCTACTACTGCTGCTGCTGCTGTTGTTGATACTACTGCTGCTGCTACTACTGCTGCTGTTGCTGTTGTTGTTGACACTCCTGCTGTTGCTGCTGCTACTACTGCTGCTGCTGCTGTTGTTGTTGACACTCCTGCTGTTGCTGCTGCTACTACTGCTGCTGCTGTTGTTGTTGTTGACACTCCTGCTGCTGCTGCTGCTACTACTACTGCTGCTGCTGTTGTTGTTGATACTCCTGTTGTACCTTCTGCAGCTCCTGCTGTTATTACTGCTCTTGCTGCTATTCGTTCAAGTAACCACACTGTGAGGAGCATGAAAGAACTGAAAATATATATGAAAGTCACAAATTCAGTAAAAACACTGTCAAATACGCGTTGTAAACAATGGTGTTTAACCACATTCAAAGTTACTTCACATAATCTTGGATTGCTTCCGGTATTTCGGTTTCAGAATGTCCAGCTGCCATGTCTCTGATTCCCTTTCAATCGCCAATTGACGTAATATGCCATAAGAGCATCTCACTTCGTCAAATAATAACGTTGGTTTCGACAGGAAGAAATAGGGTGGAAGTGCTTCATATCCTCATACAGATATGGCGCTTAAGTTGGCGTATACTGGAAGAGCGTGAGGAAGATTCTTCCAGTTCTCTCTCTCTCTCTCTCTCTCTCTCTCTCTCTCTCTCTCTCTCTCTCTCTCTCTCTCTCTCTCTCTCTCTCTCTCTCTCTCTCTCTCTCTCTCTCTCTCTCTCTCACTCTCTCTCTCTCTCTCTCTCTCTCTCTCTCACTCTCTCTCTCTCTCTCTCTCTCTCTCTCTCTCTCTCTCTCTCTCTCTCTCTCTCTCTCTCTCTCTCTCTCTCTCTCTCTCTCACTCTCTCTCTCTCTCTCTCTCTCTCTCTCTCTCTCTCTCTCTCTCTCTCTCTCTCTCTCTCTCTCTCTCTCTCTCTCTGTTTCTCTCTCTCTCTCACGTTTTGTCTGCCTCTTTCTCTTTATCCTCACATCTGTTTGTCTTTCACTCTGTCATTCACTCCATCTTTCACTCTGTCTTTCACTCTGTCTGACTAATTCGTGTTGTCTGTGCATCTGTCCCTATCTCCATGTATAATTTGAAGACAATTATCGTGATCAAGTTTGCGTTATGGCTAGCGTGAGATCACTGGAACATCTCGACACTTAACTCACGCGACTAAATATTTCTATCTGACCCATACAATCACCCAGGTGTCTTGGGAGCCAACATTTGTCAACAAACCCCTAGTCTTTAGACATAGAAAATGCCAGTTAATTCAATAAAACGTTTTGCATCTAGTTAGCAGGTAGATCCTCGAGATTTCTACAGCCATATCATGGTTTACATGATCATACAACGTATAAATTACGATGTATTTGTGAAATTAAACGCGCCTCAATATTGATGCAGTTTTAAGCGGATGAGCATCAGTCTCAATAAGATGGGATGCTCAGGTTTATACGCTTCTGGTTACTCAAAACTAGTTGGGAATATACGCTCGGAAAATCGTAGGAACGATAGCTAGGTTAAAAGATGTATAAAAACTGTATTAGAGCCTATAGTAGGATGTACATTGGAATTTGAAATAAAAATCATATACTATTTATTTTAAACTACTACTACTACTACTACTACTACTACTACTAATAATAATAATACTAATAATAATAATAATAATAATAATAATAATAATAATAATACTTACAATAATACAATAATTTTTCACGCTTCACAAGTTTTATTTATAGTGTTCATATATTTATCATTTGCATTATTATGTAAATTCATATTATTTTTCATTTTCATTATTATTCACATTCATATTATTTTATGCATTATTCATATTACTTTATGCATTATTCATATTATTTGTTGTATAATAATAATTCGAATTATTTTTTGACATTATGAAGGGTCACATAGTTAGTGTCAAGAGTGACAGTGTGTTGCAGAAAACCCCATCATGAAGTATGATTAATCATCATACTTCTTGCGATCATACACCAACACGGTCAAATTTTTGTTTCATTGTGAAAATGTCCTCAAGAACACTGGAGCGGATAATACTTTTCCATTTAGCTCATAACAGTAAGCTTGAAGAGTTTAATAACTGGATATTCAACAATGTAGCATTTGAGACCATGAAACACATCCTGCTACCGGAGTTAACAGGGTAATTAGGACTGGGAAATGCTTCACGTGTAGTCACCTGTCACGGGTAACGGTAGCGGAACATCTCTTTTTTTGTCATTAATACATTAGGTACATCTGCATTTGTGCCGCTACCCCTAGACTATATGAAGGGGGAGTACAGTGTGTCAAAAAGCTAGCTACGTGATGCTAAAAAAGCCCCATCACACAGGATGATTAGTCATACAGAGGCATATGATAAGTAGTCTGCACTGGCAGACTCTGAGTGCATTATAAGGATATCATCAATAGAAGAGTGAATAAGGTAGCAGTGATACTAAAAGTCCCCATCTCTCAGGATGGTTAGTCATACAGGGCCATATGTTTAGTAGCCTACACTGGCAAATTTTGGGTGCAATATGAGGATATTTTCAAGAACACGAGAGTGAATAAAGTAACTGCTAAGCTCCAGGTACCTCAAGCCAACTGGTTTGAAAGGTCTAATAACTGGGCATTCGGTGATGTAGTGTGGGAGATCATGCCGCAGTTCCTGCTCACAGAGTTTGCACCTGGAATGCTTAGGATTGGAAGATCCGTCACCTGCAGCCACCTGCCACAGGTAACGGTAACCCAACCTGATCCTTGCAACCACTGTGTCGCACAGTCTAGTGGACGTTTTGTGCTGTCCATAGATGTAGGTTTCAGATCTGAACAAATCATAGCTTTTTATACTAGTACTTTCAGGTCGTTGGGAGTCAGTAAGTTCTTTCCTATCAGATCTGAATGTTTGGACCAATACAGTTTTGACAGCAGAGATGGGGATACCTAGATCTAATTCAACTTCAAACTTGTTACACGCTAATTTGGCTGCCATGTCTGTCTCATTATGATGGGTTATATTTATGTGTGAAGGTATCCATACAAAGGAGATTCGAGACCCTTTACTCTGTGCATCAATTAGGTCATTTATAATTGGGAGTATTAGGTTCTTGCTGTCGATCTTCCAAGAGAAGTTTTCGATTGCTTGAAGAGCAGACTTTGAATCGCAGAATATTATTCCTCCTCCAATATTTTTTAATGTGCTGGTTGCTAAATGTAATGCTGCTAGTTCTGCTTGTGTGGAGGTCAGCCAGTTGTTTAACCTGACACTGACAGACTTTGTGCAAATATTATTTCTATAAAACCTACATGCCGTTGCAGTCCGTCCAATAGAAGACTGGACTGAGCCGTCGGTGTAGACACAGTGCTCGTGAGATCTTAGACTCTCGATGGAGGAGGCAATTGTTTCAAGAGTGACAGCTTTGAGTAGAGCAAGATTCTCATTATCTTTCTTGGTGACAGGTGTGTATGATACTTGAATGGTGGGGTACAGATAAAGAGGAATATCAGAGACTGGTAGATTGCACTTAAAAGGAATGTTAAGTTTAATGAGATTGTAAGCATTGTTTCTCAGCCAATTATCATAAAAGGAGTGAGTTGGTATGTCGGCCCCAGTCAAAAGGGTGTTAACAGCACTAAATAATTTGTCTCTGAGCAATGCAGGAGATGTAGGATCTCTCATGACTTTAAGACAGAAGGTAGTGTTAACTTGCATTATTCTCTCTAGTATGGTTGGAAACTTCAGTTCTTCCCTCATGTTGATGATTCTTGTGCATCTTGGGGCACCAAGAATTATCCTCATGGCCTCGTTCTGTATTACTTCAAGTTTGTCCAACACAGAGGAGGGGAAATTAATTAAGTGCAGAGCATTATAATCAACGAGAGATCTAACAAACATCATATAGAATAGTCTAGCATATTTAATATTGATACCAATATTCTTACCAGTAAGTGTTCTCAATGGTTTTAGTCTTTCTTTTAACCTACGGTGTAGATCATTTACAATGTCACTGTTAATACCAACTCCAAGGTATTTGTGCTGCCCACACGTTTCAATGTTCCGGCTGTTGACCTTGAAAGCTATAGGGACATGAGTTTTCTCTTTGGGAAGGAGAACTCTGGATTTAGTTATAGAGATAACAAGACCGCATTCAATGCTTTTAGCAGCGAATGAATCAAGTAGAGCTTGCAGTCTAGTTTGGGAATTTGCAACAATGCATATATCATCGGCATAACAAATGACGGCTTCGTCAGGTAGTGTGGGAATATCAATTGTTAATTTGTGCATCAGAACATTGAACAGTGTGGGACTTAGCACTCCACCCTGGGGTGTACCCAACTCAAAGGGTGCACAGAGTTTACTTTTGACCCCCTTGAAAAGGACTGAGGCGGTTCTCTTACAAAAATAACTCCACGGACAATGTTTGCCCTGTTTTGATTACTCGTGGAGACCAAGCCTTCAATGATAATTATTTTATGATTATCATCATCACCATTCAGTTATTTTTACTATCTTATAAAGCTTTTCCATTTGTATCAAATATCAGCCTTATATTGAGTATTCCCCAATTCACCGTTAATACGATTAATGCAGAGCCAACATTACCAGCAATGAAATGCTTCAGACCACTTGTCGGTGACCAGATATTTATAACGCTTCGAGTATAACTTCTTCGGTGCTAAAAAACGAAAATAAGAGTCCTAATGAAGGCTAGATCTCTGCAGGTAATTAAAACGGGGCACCCCCTTGTCAGTGAAATTTTTATTTTTGCGAGAGTAAGGAGTTTTCATTTCATAGTTGATGAGCCAATAACTGCAAGTGTGTGTGTGTGTGTGTGTGTGTGTGTGTGTGTGTGTGTGTGTGTGTGTGTGTGTGTGTGTATGTGTGTGTGTATTTACCTAGTATTCACCTAGTTGTGCTTGCTGGGATTGAGTTCAGGAATAGGAAACCGAGTCAATCGACTTGAGAATGGTCCAGGACGGACCGCAACGTCGTCGTCCCTTCATCTTCTAGTGTGTGGTCTGGTCAACATTTGCGTCTATATAAGAACATAAGAACATAAGAACAAAGGTAACTGCAGAAGGCCTATTGGCCCATTCGAGGCAGCTCCTATTCTATAACCACCCAATCCCACTCATATACTTGTCCAACCCGCGCTTGAAACAATCGAGGGACCCCACCTCCACCACGTTACGCGGCAATTGGTTCCACAAATCAACAACCCTGTTACTGAACCAGTATTTACCCAAGTCTTTCCTAAATCTAAACTTATCCAATTTATACCCATTATTTCGTGTTCTGTCCTGTGTTGATACTTTTAATACCCTATTAATATCCCCCTTGTTATGTCCATTCACCCACTTGTAAACCTCTATCATGTCGCCCCTAACTCTTCGCCTTTCCAGTGAATGCAACTTAAGCTTTGTTAATCTTTCTTCATATGAAAGATTTCTAATTTGGGGAATTAACTTAGTCATCCTACGCTGGACACGTTCAAGTGAATTTATATCCATTCTATAATATGGCGACCAAAACTGAACTGCATAATCTAAATGGGGCCTAACTAGAGCAAGATATAGCTTGAGAACCACACCAGGTGTCTTGTTACTAACGCTGCGATTAATAAATCCAAGTGTCCGATTTGCCTTATTACGAACATTTATGCATTGATCCTTTTGTTTTAAATTCTTACTAATCATAACTCCCAGATCCCTTTCGCAATCCGACTTCGCAATCACAACACCATCTAGCTCGTATCTTGTAACTCTATCATCATTACCTAACCTCAGAACTTTACATTTATCAGCATTAAACTGCATCTGCCAATCCTTTGACCATTTCAAAACCCTATCTAGATCAACTTGAAGTGATAGTGAGTCCTCCTCCGAATTAATTTCCCTACCGATTTTCGTATCATCGGCAAATTTGCAAATGATGCTACTCAAACCTGAATCTAAATCATTTATATATATTATAAACAACAGAGGTCCCAGGACAGAGCCTTGAGGCACTCCGCTTACAACATTTTCCCACTCTGACTTGATTCCATTTATGCTAACTCTCTGTTTCCTTTGGTATAGCCATGCCCTAATCCAGCTTAATATAGCACCCCCAATACCATGAGACTCTATTTTTTTAATCAGTCTTTCATGTGGCACTGTATCAAAAGCTTTGCTAAAGTCAAGGTATACAACATCGCAATCCTTACCACTATCAACTGCCTCAACAATGCTAGAATAAAAAGATAACAAATTTGTTAAACATGAACGGCCATTTATTAATTGCATTTATTAATCGCAGCGTTAGTAACAAGACACCTGGTGTGGTTCTCAAGCTATATCTTGCTCTAGTTAGGCCCCATTTAGATTATGCAGTTCAGTTTTGGTCGCCATATTATAGAATGGATATAAATTCACTTGAACGTGTCCAGCGTAGGATGACTAAGTTAATTCCCCAAATTAGAAATCTTTCATATGAAGAAAGATTAACAAAGCTTAAGTTGCATTCACTGGAAAGGCGAAGAGTTAGGGGTGACATGATAGAGGTTTACAAGTGGATGAATGGACATAACCGGGGGGATATTAATAGGGTATTAAAAGTATCAACACAGGACAGAACACGAAACAATGGATATAAATTGGATAAGTTTAGATTTAGGAAAGACTTGGGTAAATACTGGTTCAGTAACAGGGTTGTTGATTTGTGGAACCAATTGCCGCGTAACATTGTGGAGGTGGGGTCCCTCGATTGTTTCAAGCACGGGTTGGACAAGTATATGAGTGGGATTGGGTGGTTATAGAATAGGAGCTGCCTCGTATGGGCCAATAGGCCTTCTGCAGTTACCTTTGTTCTTATGTTCTTATGTTCTTATTTATAAAACCATGTTGAGACTCAATTATTAATTTATGTTTTTCAAGATGAAGACGAATTTTATTTGCTATTATAGATTCGAGTAACTTTCCCACAATAGACGTTAGGCTAATTGGTCGATAGTTAGACGCAAGTGATCTATCTCCTTTCTTAAAAACTGGTATCACATTAGCAACTTTCCAAAACTCTGGCACTCTGCCTGACTCTATTGATTTATTAAATATGGTTGACAGTGGGTCACAAAGCTCCTCTTTGCATTCTTTAAGCACCCTGGCAAACACTTCATCCGGCCCTGGGGATTTGTTTGGTTTGAGTTTTACTATTTGTTTAAGAACATCCTCCCTGGTAACTGCTAAACTCGTCAACCTGTCCTCGTCCCCACCCATATAGACTTGTTCAGCTGAAGGCATATTGTTAAGTTCCTCTTTAGTAAATACAGATACAAAATATTTATTATTTTTGCTAGCAGTATTGTTTATTACGTAACTATGCGTGAAGCCTCCTAGGTTTGTTCCGAATCCCTTGACGTTACAGGAGAGAGAGGCTACCATGCTGTTTTCTGATGATTGGTATTATTGTACTACAGTGAGAGATATTCTGCATGTTTCTTTGTGTTGTAGTGATAAACGTAGTGATTTATTTTTACTGAAAAGGGTCCGCGTAGGAGGAACGCGCCCAGCGTAAGATTACAAAGTTAATCCCCTAAATTAGAAACATGGCATATGAAAAAATATTAACAAAGCTTAAATTGCATTCACTGGAAAGGCGAAGAGTTAGAAGTGACATGATAGAGGTTTACAAGTGGATAAATGGACATAACAACGGGGGATATTAATAGGGCATTAAAAGTATAAACAACCCAACACAAGACAAAACACGGAACAATAGATATAAATTGGGTAAGTTTAGATTTAGGAAAGACCTGGGGTAACTACTGATTTGGTAACAGGGTTGTTGACTTGTGGAACCAATTACCGCGTAACGTGGTGGAGGAGGGGTCCCTTGATTGTTTCAAACGTGAGTTGGACATGTATATGAGTGGGATTGGGTGGTTATAAATAGGAGCTGCCTCGTTTGGACCAATAGGCCTTCTGCAGTTTCCTTTATTCGTATGTTCTTATATATATGAATGACCGAGTCGATTATGGCAGGTGTTTGGGAATCACTAAGACACGAGTTCAAGTCATTTCATGGCCACAAAATGATTTTGAAATAAATGAATGAGTTTGAGGGGATATAAACTGGAGGTCTCTCGTATTGGTCAAATGGCCCCCTTCCGTTTCCCAAACGTTCATATTCTTAATAATAATAAGAACATAAGAACAAAGGTAACTGCAGAAGGCCTATTGGCTTACGAGGCAGCACCTATTTATAACCACCCAATCCCACTCATATACATGTCCAACCCACGCTTGAAACAATCGAGGGACCCCACCTCCATCACGTTACGCGGTAATTGGTTCCACAAATCAACAACCCTGTTACCGAATCAGTATTTACCCAAGTCTTTCCTAAATCTTAACTTATCTAATTTATAACCATTGTTTCGTGTTCTGTCTTGTGTTGATACTTTTAATACCTTATTAATATCCCATTTGTTAGGTCCATTTATCCACTGGTAAACCTCTATCATGTAACCCTAAACTCTTCGTCTTTCCAGTGAATGCAATTTAAGCTTTGTTAATCTTTCTTCATATGAAAAATTTCTAATTTAGGGAATTAACTTAGTCATCCTACGCTGCACACGTTCAAGTGAATTTATATCCATTCTATAGTACGACGACCAAAACTGAACTGCATAATATAAATGGTGTCTAACCAGAGCAAGATATAACTGAAGAACAACACCAGGTGTCTTGTTACTAACGCTTCGATTAATAAATCCCGGTGCCCTATTTGCCTTATTTCGAACGATAATCGGTATATAATGTTCGATATATAAGCATATTTTTCGATTGAACGATATTTTTTTATTATTTCTAATTCATTATATCCAAGCACATCTAAGTGTCTATGGTAACTCTTGTGCTGATAGTACAGCCCGTGACATCCAGCAGGACATCACGGGACGCAGGATGAAGTAGTCACATTAATAACAAGATATATGAGAGTTATTTTTTTCTAAAGGAAAAAGAAAGCAGGTCATATATATTCGACAAAGGTAAGACTGGATTTGACGTTCACGTGTGACAGGGAGCAATAAATCTCATGGCGCTGATGCAAGCAGAGCCGAGGCTGGTGTGGATGGGGAGGAGTGGGGGGGGGAGGAGGAGAGAAGGGTGCTGGAGCAATAATGGTGGGGATGGGGCGGTGGAGTGCAGAAGTGGATGGGAGAACTCTTAATGGTAGGGATGGGGAGGATTCGGGAAAGAGTGGGGTAACTATGATTGTTGGGGATAAAGCGGGTGAGGGGGGGTTGAAAGGTGGTGATTCGTAGGTGGGTTCCGTATGATAATGTAAGTGAGAAGATGGATGAGGTGACGCTATTATGGTGGGGTGGAGTAGTGGAGAGGGAACTATTATGGTAGGGAGGGAAGGAGCAATTATGATGGGAGTTGGAAGAAGAGGAGAGAGAGAGAGAGAGAGAGAGAGAGAGAGAGAGAGAGAGAGAGAGAGAGAGAGAGAGAGAGAGAGAGAGAGAGAGAGAGAGAGAGCAACGAATGACTGGCGATGATGGAGCCCATTTCCCTTGGTCTTGGTCTTCCCTTGGCCATTTCTCACACCTTATTAGGTGGATCAGCAATTCCCTCATTTCTCGAATCTAATTCCTCACTGTTGTCAGTATTTGCTGCTGACCAGTTCTACTGCTCTGCGGAGTCTTGAAGTGGGTAGAATATAGTTGTGCATTAATTGGCTGTTGATTGCTGGTGTTGACTTCTTAATGTGTAGTGCCTCGCAGATATAAAGCCGCCTGCTATCGCTGTATCTATCGATATCTGCGAGGCACTACACATTAAGAAGTCAACACCAGCAATCAACAGCCAATTAATGCACAACTATATTCCACCCACTTCAAGACTCCAATATAGAAGCATAAAGAAATATGGGCCAATAGGCCCTTTGCAGTTACTTCCATTCTTCCCTTTAACTTACCCAATATTATACCCATTGTTTCGTGTTCTGTCTTGTGTTGAAAGTTTGTTTTCACCTCATCCAAAACTGTTGTAACATATCACCTCACCCAAATGCAGGTATAAAATGAAAGCTGTTTAAACTCTGTTTAGTGTTTGCAGGTTATAGTTGTGTGTGTAAACTAAAGTCTTTGAAAATGTAATAAGTTATTACGAAACGCGTTCAAGTGTCGCGTCAGACTTGAAATAAAAATGAATTTTGGAGAATTGATTTTTCAATTACCTTCGACAGTGAAAAGAAGCATAAGAAATATTGAGAAAATTCGTGTTAGAATTATTAATCTTACTTTTTTGGTCATATTTAATAATATATATATATATATATATATATATATATATATATATATATATATATATATATATATATATATATATATATATATATATATATATATATATATATATATTTCGCTTTCCGACTCTTGTGATGCATCTCGCTCCTCGAAATGATAATTTGCAAGGAACCCAGTGTTTTTTTTTCTCGCAAAGCTCTCGCTAATCGGCGGGAGGCACTCATTTAGCGCTAGGCAGTCCTCGCTCGCTCCCCGTTGGGCTACTGCCCCCTCCCGCCCCGACGTCCCGTGCCTTCCCAACCACTGCTCATGCTAATGACCACAACTTGGAGGGTGTTCGCTGCACCATCTTTTTTTCCGTGTGAGATTCCTCGTAGTTTTTCTCGGTGAGTTATCACTAGGAGGAGCTCCATCCACACACTCATAATTTTTCTACCTCATTATCTATCTCTCTCTCTCTCTCTCTCTCTCTCTCTCTCTCTCTCTCTCTCTCTCTCTCTCTCTCTCTCTCTCTCTCTCTCTCTCTCTCTCTCTCCCTCTCTCTCTCCCTCTCTCTCCTCTTCCTCTCTCTCTCTCTCTCTCTCTCTCTCTCTCTCTCTCTCTCTCTCTCTCTCTCTCTCTCTCTCTCTCTCTCTCTCTCTCTCTCTCTCGCTTTCTTTTTTTCTATGTAAGCTTGTAATTTGTGGGTAGGTTGGTAGGTAGTGATATATTTGATATCCGTGTATTTATGGTGCTACATAGTCTTTTCTGCTTTTTACTTTCTTTTGTTAATTACTTACTGGCTCCGTAATCCGCTGAGTCCTGTGTTCTTGACACAATGGTCGTCCCTTGAGCCAATGGTTTCAACTGAGTGTCGTGAAGGCACGCTTCCTAAGAGCCGGTTCTTGTCTTGTGTTGAGAGCTATTTGTTAGGACCCGTACTGTAAACGCAGCTACACAGGGAATTTGGATGAGAATTGTAAAGATTGAATAACGTGGTTGCAGTGAATAATTATGATGAGGATGTAGAAGTATAGGGCGTGGAGGAGTAGTGACCGAACTATGATAAGAGTGAGGAGGTATGAGGTGTGAAACAGCAGTGAGAAACTAGGATTAAAGTGAGGAAATGTGAGGAGTGAGGCAGTAGTGAAGAGCTAGGATGAGAATGAAAATACGTGGGGGAATTAGAATGAGTGAGAATGTGTGAGAAGTATGCCGAGTGAGATAGTGGAGAAGAACTAGAATAAGAACGGGGAAAGTATGAAGAATGTGGGATTAAGTAAGTCACAGACCGCAACTGATGAATAACACCGATACACTAAAATATTATATGCACATAAATACGAACCAATCCTTAACAAGAGATTACAAAGGATTATAAAGAAACTCAAACAGCAAGGGACCGCAACATAGAGCCCCGCTCCTGTGACAGGTAAGTCCACAACGGGCTCACCATACCCCGTGCTACTTGGAACTTTTTGTTCCGAGTAGCTGAATCTAAAATAACAACAACAGCAGCAGACCATTAGAACCAAAATTGGCGGCTTGTTTTGGGGAAGCTTATGGAGCTGAAAACATTCGAATTTGTTGCAAACGAATTTAGTGAGAAGATCTTGCCTATCTTTGTTTTAAATATATAAATGGTATTAAACTGAATTATCTTTTGGTCAACTGTTAAATATATTTACTAATAGTATGACTGGCAATAAAGTGCTGATGTCATTGAAAATCTTTTGATTGTAGGATCATGTCCTGCATAAGGAGCGGAGCTTCTTAAAGAATAATTGTATGGTTCTCAAATATTAACCGTGATTTAATTTATCAAACCAATACGTTTATCTCTCAGAATGTGCGGTAATACATTTATTGTTTGTGATATGTGTCTATGTATGTATTAACACGAAGTACTGAACGGGGTGAGAATAGCTTGAGCTACCTCATCCCTTTGTGTGTATTTTACCTCAATAAACTTATTTCAATTTCAATTTCAATACGTATACAGCCCTCTGTCGGCAGGTAGGGAAACCAGAATCCAGTTCTTGGGATACGATTACGGGATGTTTTGTGAATGCAGTTTAATCGACCTAGTTGGGACCTTTTAACCTTGCTACAATTTACGAGTTTAACATATGAGGTGTGTGAATCCCTGCCTATGGCAACGGCTTCATCTCACTGATTATTTACCACTTTATATATATTAAGACTATAAACATTGTTGCTACATACCATGTATTTCATTTCACTTGCAATCTTAAAATCCATCAATTACTTCACACACACACCAGTCCCAGACTTAATCTAGAATGTGAAGATTAAACGAAGCAATTCACACATTACTTCGCCTGGATGAAATTTACAATAGTCGTCTAACTCTTAGCTGCCGGTTTACTGCTAGGTAAACAGAGACATAAGGTGTAAGGGAACTTACGCAACCGTCTCTGTCCTACAGTGGGAAGGAAGTACGGTGATCCCGGACGTAGGTTCGAACCCTCATCACGGACCTTTTGGATTTATTCACCCTATGATTGTATTCCCCCAATTGTGCTTGCGGGGTTTGATCCTCGGCTGACTGCTGCTGTCTCATTAGGACACACTGAACCTCATGTGGCCATCATATTCACAGCCCCGCTCCTGTGCCAGGTAAGTTCACTACGGGCTCGCCATAGCCCGTGCTACTCTGAATGTTCTGTTCCGAGTAGCTGATTCTAAAACAACAACAACCACCTCACGTGGCACGACTCACACACAGTATACCATATTCTGGTATAACGAACAACACCTTCACGACAGTGTATCAACTTCATGTTTTTCTTAATTTATTTTCTATCACAGACATTACCATTCATTTATATTGTTTTCAAACAATACTGTTTGTTGACCATCTTGTATAATTGCTGATTTTTGCCATGTTTCCACCTCCTTTTTTTGTATTCCCTTTTCAACACAATTTATACTTTAATCTCAATTAGTATTAAGTTTTAGTGTAAGTGTTCCCCCCCCCCACACACCTTACCCGAAACACAGTGCGTATTAGTAGCTTTAGGTATTGTATGTACTAGATCTATCTATAAATCCCACATTATGCTTGTAACTCATCTTCTATGTTTGTACTTTTAATGGAATTAACATTTGAACATTTTGTTTATTCCAACAAACATTGGAATAAACATAAACATTTATAAACAATAAACAATGTTTATTCCATTAAATTTGAATTTGGTAACTAGTGTGCATATATTTTCTTCTGTCCTAGCTCCGTGGGTAGGGATAGAGATCGTTAATACATCATTTAATGTAATGAATTATTGAGCACTCAACTCACAGGTGGTGAGTGAACTGCTTTTACAATGTAAACCATAATTGTTCATCTGTACTACATAAGACGGCTTTGAGAATATTATAGTTAAAAGTCTCGTTAAACCGTTATTTTTTCGCAAGATGCAGTCTCAGATTCAGATTCAGATTCAGATGTTTATTCAGGTAAGGTATATACATACAAGTGATGTTACATTAATGGATTGATATATAGATAGAGCTAGTACATACAATGCCTAAAGCCACTATTACGCAATGCGTTTCGGGCAAGTCTGACGGTTTCGGGCAAGTCTGACGGATCATGTGCGACTTCTCCCGATAACTCTGTAACAGTCAAACCTAACTGCCAGTTTTGTTTTATGAATCTTCTTTAAATTTTTCAAATTGTCCAGATCCTGTATGAGACAGTCACATGAGGGTAAAGATAATATAGGTATGTCTCCCTAAAAAGCAATAACAGAAAACCTTTTACAAATAAGTAATAGAAAACGAGTGTGTTGGGAGACTTAGAATTAATAATATTAAGCCTTCATTAGTTAGTTCGTTTTGTCGAGGACAGGAAACCGTATATTATATGCTAGACTCGTGTCAAGGTGTCGATTGACAATATGAATGATCTCCAATAGTCTTTTACAATCATCAAACTCAGGAAAAATATCCTCTTGATGACATCATCAAGTCCTTAATAATGAAGCAGAAGATTTTCTAGAAATAATTGACGATTGTTACGTTTGTTACGTAACAATTGCATTGTTACACAACACATTAAGGAGCCAACGAGTGAAAATAATGTTTTAGACTTTGTGTTAACTAACAGGGAAACACAAATTAATGACATCGAAATTTATTTCGTATTTAATAATATTATTATTGTTGACCAGACCACACACTAGAAGGTGAAGGGACGACGACGTTTCGTCGTTGTTGCTCCTCACCTCTCTCTTGCCTATTTATTGCCTGCATCTACTTCCTCATCACACACCACCATCTGGTCACCACTTGGTCCGGGAGACATCTCCCGTCACGCAGGGTGCAGTCGCGCCTCCACAGATCTCCAGTATCAGCTCTTGATACTGGTAATGGCTCAAAAGGGCCACCACGTACGGGCTATTCATGCCCGTGCCACCTCTTGGGTGGCTTAATCTTCATCAATCAATCAATCAATTTCCTCATCACACTTACGGGCTATTCATGCCCGTGCCACCTCTTGGGTGGTTTAATCTTTATCAATCAATCATCAATTCTTCATCACAATCGACTTGAGAATGGTCCAGAACGGACCGAAACGTCGTCGTCCCTTCACCTTCTAGTGTGTGGTCTGGTCAACATACTTTAGCCACGTTATTGTGACTCATCGCCTGCATATGGATACCACACGTAAGCGTCTTACTCAGTTTAATTTCTTCGACGCTCTACCTTCCTTCCTTCCTTTAAACAGCCTTTTCGCGCCTTTGAGTCTTCCCTTCTTGCCGCCAAACGTCGAAAGATTAAAGGTTTCTTAAAGAATGTCTTGCTGAGCATGTTCTCCCTCTTTCTTTATCTCACTTTCTCCGGTTCAGCACTTCGGGATCTCCTTTTCCTGAACATGCCCACCATCTTCTTCAAGAACTTACTCATGCCACCTCCTTGCAAGTTGATGAGGCTTTTCTGTTAGTCAACATCAACGCTTTCTGTCCTCTTCTCTTCCCAGTGATCTATGCAATATCATAATTCCAATTGCTTTTGACACTGCTTACGTCTCCTGTTCCCACCACTCCTCCTCACTACACAACAAACTTCAACGCCTGATCTCCAACAGCCCTTAACGGGAGACATCTCCCGTCACGCAGGGTACAGTCGCACCTCCACAGATCTCCAGTATACTAGTAATGGCTCAGAAAGGCCTCCACTTACGGGCTATTCATGCCCGTGCCACCTTTTGGGTGGCTTAATCTTCGTCTGTCAGGTCATGTGCTCACCATTTGGTCCAGGAGATATCTCCCGTCACGCAGGGTGCAGTTGCACCTCCACAGATCTCCAGTATCAGCTACTGGTACTGGTAATGGCTCAAAAGGGCCACCCTTACGTGCTATTCATGCCCGTGCCACCTTTTGGGTGGCTTAATCTTCATCAATTAATCAACAGCCCTTGGGCCAAATACTCTCTCTCTGACTGTGTTACCAACCTTTCATCCAACCTCTTTCTAAGCACCAGCAAGAACTTCTTGAAATTGGTCTTTCTTTTGCTACTTCCCCTGGCCCACGCTGTGGCATTGACCTCATTAGTTCCTTTGACAGGTTTGTTAATTCTAACTCTAGTTCTTTTTCGGACCTGTCAGCCATTAGAGGGGCCCTTATCCCCGTTCTTGACAGCTTGTTTTCTAAAAATCACCACCTTCCTCGTCGCTTCCAGCTTGCCCTTGCCTCCCTGAAAACTAACAACTCTATTCTCATCCTTCCTTCCGACAAAGGCAGTTCGGTGGTTGTCCTTGACCGTAAGGAGTACCTCCGAAAAGCAGATGTCTTGCTCTCTGATTCTCGCACTTATGCTCCTCTGACTTCTAACCCTTTGGATCGCCTCAAAACTTCATTTAACCGCAAACTAAGACAGCAATGAATCTCCTTTTCATTCGGTGATTATAATAGCTGCCTCGTATGGGCCAATAGGCCCTCTGCAGTTCTTATTCCTACTACTATCCTCTCTACTACACCATACTTTTCTCCTCACCTCTCTCTTGCCTCTTGCCTATTTACTGCCTGCATCTACTTCCTCATTAGACGGGAGACATCTCCCGTCACGCAGGGTGCAGTCGCACCTCCACAGATCTCCAGTATCATCTATTGATACTGGAAATGGCTCAAAAGGGCCACCACTTATGGGCTATTCATGCCCAAGCCACCTTTTGGGTGGCTTAATCTTCTCTCTCTCTCTCTCTCTCTTCCTCATTACTACGGGAGACATCTCCCGTCACGCAGGGTGCAGTCGCACCTCCACAGATGGCTCAAAAGGGCCACCATTTACATGCTATTCATACCCTTGCCACCTTTTGGGTGGCTTAATCATCAATCAATCAATCTTGGACACATTCACGGGAGACATCTTCCGTCACGCAAGGTGCATTTGCATCTCCACAGATCTCGAGTATCAGCTCTTGATACGAAATAATACGATCAAATAAATAAGTATATAAATAATACTTCCGTATTATTAAATGCGAAAGTATTCAAGGAAATTCCTTTATGTGTAAATCACGAAAAATAAACACGTGATTAAAAATGTGACAGTGTCAGACCACGGAGGAAAATTGAAACAGGAATTTCCTTAAGTACTTTCGTATATTAATACATCTTCTGAAGATGTATTAATATACGAAAGTACTTAAGGAAAGTACATATATATATATATATATATATATATATATATATATATATATATATATATATATATATATATATATATATATATATATATATATATATATATATATATGTCGTACCAAGTAGCCAGAACACACTTTTTGGCCTACTATGCAAGGCCCGATTTGCCTAATAAGCCAAGTTTTCCTGAATTAATATATTTTCTCTATAATTTTTTCTTATGAAATGATAAAGCTACCCATTTCATTATCTATGAGGTCAATTTTTATTTATTGGAGTTAAAATTAACGTAGATATATGACCGAACCTAACCAACCCTACCTAACCTAACCTAACGTATCTCTATAGGTTAGGTTAGGTTAGGTAGCCGAAAAAGTTAGGTTAGGTTAGGTTAGGTAGGTTAGGTAGTCGAAAAACAATTAATTCATGAAAACTTGTCTTATTAGGCAAATCGGGCCTTGCATAGTAGGCTGAAAACTGCGTTCTGGCTACTAAGTACGACATATATATATATATATATATATATATATATATATATATATATATATATATATATATATATATATATATATATATATATATATATATATATATATATATATATATATGTCGTACCTAGTAGCCAGAACGCACTTTTTGGCCTACTATGCAAGGCCAGATTTACCTAATAAGCCAAGTTTTCCTGAATTAATATATTTTCTCTAATTTTTGTCTTATGAAATGATAAAGCTATCAATTTCATTATGTATGAGGTCAATTTTTTTTATTGGAGTTAAAATTAGCGTAGATATATAACCGAACCTAACCAACCCTACCTAACCTAACCTAACCTATCTTTATCGGTTAGGTTAGGTTAGGTAGCCGAAAAAGTTAGGTTAGGTTAGGTAGGTTAGGTAGTCGAAAAACAATTAATTCATGAAAACTTGGCTTATTAAGCAAATCTGGCCATGCATATTAGGCTGAGAAGTGCGTTCTGGCTACTAGGTACGACATATATATATATATATATATATATATATATATATATGTCGTACCTAATAGCCAGAACGCACTTCTCGGCCTACTATTCAAGGCCCGATTTGCCTAATAAGCCAAGTTTTCATGAATTAATGTTTTTTCGTCTACCTAACCTACCTAACCTAACCTAACTTAGCTTTTTTTGGCTACCTAACCTAACCTTACCTATAAATATAGGTTAGGTTAGGTTAGGTAGGGTTGGTTAGGTTCGGTCATATATCTACGTTAACTTTAACTCCAATAAAAAAAAATTGACCTCATACATAGAGAAAAGGGTTGCTTTATCATTTCATAAGAAAAAAATTATAGTAAATATATTAATTCAGGAAAACTTGGCTTATTAGGCAAATCGGGCCTTGAATAGTAGGCTGAGAAGTGAGTTCTGGCTACTAGGTACGACATATATATATATATATATATATATATATATATATATATATATATATATATATATATATATATATATATATATATATTTAGGGGTACCACCACTGGTTTAATTAAAGGGACCCACATCCTCAAAGAAGAAAATAAATAGTGTTCAGAGAAGACCTTGTGGATTCTCACTGAATACTTTAATCTTTTCCTCTCCTACCACCCCTATTATTATTTTTTTTATTTTATTGCAATGCTACAGTTTACAGAAAACACACACTTATATAACAATATACCAATCAGTGTTCGAAGACCTCGTCCAGCTCTTCGGGGGTCGGGATTTATATATATATATATATTTATATATATATATATATATATATATATATATATATATATATATATATATATTTATATATATATGCGGAAAAACCACAAAGAAGTGGGGAATATATATGAGTGTCATATATATAGTAAGTAGATTGTCGCCGAGTAGAGTATTAGAAACTAGCTGCATTGTTTGGTGCCAAATAGTCCTGCAGTTGCCATTGAATGAATGATGTCGATTAAGCCACCACAAGAGATGGCACGGGCATGAGTATCCCGAAGAGTTGCCACTATTTCTTTCCAGCATTTGAAATAAGACGAATAATTCATTAGATCACCCGACTCTTGTTAATCAAATCTACACTTAATCAAATTGCCAAGGTTACAAGTATCTCTGAAAATCTATCCCCTATACTCTGTAAGCTAAATTCTATCCCCAATACTCTGTAAGCTAAAATCTATCCTCTATACTCTGTAAGCTTAATTACATTATCATTATTAATATGATTAATAATTGTACACAGAGTAATCACACTAACGTGACTGCATTAAGCCGAAGCTTAACTCTCGTAAGCACAATTTGATGAGTACACACACACTGAGAGGCTGAGTGGTAAAGTGGACAGCGCTCTGTCCTCGTGGACCTAGGGACCGGGGTTCGATCCCCGCACCCGGCGGAGACAGATGGGCAGAGTTTTCTTAACACTGATGTAACTGTTACCTAGCAGTTAATAGGTACCTGGGAGTTAGACAGCTGCTACGGGCTGCTTCCTATGTGTGTGTGTGTGTGTGTACTCACCTAATTGTGCTTGCGGGGGTTGAGCTCTGGCTCTTTGGTCCCGCCTATCAACTGGTGTACAGATTCCTGAGCCTACTGGGCTCTATCATATCTACACTTAAAGCTGTGTATGGAGTCAGCCTCCACCACATCACTTCCTAATGCATTCCATTTGTCTACTACTCTGACACTGAAAAAATCTTTCTAACGTCTCTATTGCTCATATGGGCACTCAATTTCCACCTGTGTCCCCTTGTTCGCGTACCAATGTGTTGAATAAAGTGTTGAATAGTTTATCCTTGTTTACCCTGTCAATTCCCCTGAGGATTTTGTAGGTAGTGATCATGTCTCCCCTCACTCTTCTGTCTTCCAATGTCGTAAGGTGCATTTCCCGCTGCCTTTCCTCGTAACTCATGCCTCTTAGTTCTGGGACTAGTCTAGTGGCATACCTCTGAACTTTTTCCAGCTTCGTCTTGTGCTTGACAAGGTACGGGCTCCATGCTGGGGCCGCATACTCCAGGATTGGTCTTACGTATGTGGTGTACAAGATTTTAAATGATTCCTTACACAGGTTCCTGAACGCTGTTCTGATGTTAGCCAGCCTCGCATATGCCGCAGACGTAATTCTTTTTATGTGGGCTTCAGGAGACAGGTTTGGTGTAACATCTATTCCTAGATCTTTCTCTCTTTCCGTTTCATTAAGTACTTCATCTCCTATTCTGTATCTGGTGTCTGGCCTCCTGTTTCCACCGCCTAGTTTCATTACTTTGCATTTACTCGGGTTAAACTTTAGCAGCCATTTGTTGGACCCTTCATTCAGTCTGTCTAGGTCGTCCTGTAGCCTCCTATTATCATCCTTTGTTCCAATCCTCCTCATAATTTTTCCATCATCCGCAAACATTGAGAGAAACGATTCTATACCCCTCTGGGAGATCATTTACATATAACAGAAAAAGTATTGGTCCAAGGACTGACCCCTCCGGGACTCTACTTGTGACATCACGCCAATCCGAAACCTCACCCCTCACAGTGACGCGTTGTCTTCTGTTACTTAGGTACTCCCTTATCCAACGGAGTACCTTCCCTTTCACTCCAGCCTGCATCTCCATCAAATTCCAAATTCCAGCCTGAATTTGATTGTGTGTGTGTGTGTGTGTGTGTGTGTACTTACCTATTTGTGCTTGCGGGGGTTGAGCTTTGGCTTTGGTCCCGCCTCTCAACTGTCAATCAACTGGTGTACAGATTCCGGAGTCTACTGGGCTCTGTCATATCTACATTTGAAACTGTGTATGGAGTCAGCCTCCACCACATCACTGTCTAATGCATTCCATCCGTTAACTACTGACACTGAAAAAGTTCCTTTTAACGTCCCTGTGGCTCATGTGGGTACTCAGTTTCCACCTGTGTCCCCTTGTTCGCGTACCAGACTAGTTTATCCTTGTTTACCCGGTCGATTCCCCTGAGGATTTTGTAGGTTGTGATCATGTCTCCCCTTACTCTTCTGTCTTCCAGTGACGTAAGGTATGTGTGTGTGGAGGGAAAAAAGTAAATAAAAAGTAGTAGTTAGTAACAGTTGATTGATTGACAGTTGAGAGGCGGGCCGAAAGAGCAGAGCTCAATCCCGGCAGGAACAACTAGGTGAATACACCGGTATAGGTCCTGCCCAGGCCGAAGGGTCAACATCTGTGGTGGAGTTCCGCCAATTAACTCCCAACGATCTGCTGATGGAGAGGAGGAGGGGGTGGGGGAAACCCAGATGAAGGGGAGATTAACCGTGTTAATTATTATCCCAGAGTTTGACAGCAACACAGGTAGACCGCAGCTCTAGGCTGGTGGACGGGAAAATCACGCCTGTGAACAATTTTCATTTTCTTTCACGTTACAGTGCATTCATTTCCTGTCTGATTTCACGAAAACTTGAAGGGTTATGAAGTAATAATACCTGGTTGGTTGATACCTGGTTGATGGGGTTCTGGGAATTCTTCTACTCCCCAAGCCCGGCCCGAGGCCAGGCTCGACTTGTGAGAGTTTGGTCCACCAGGCTGTTGCTTGGAGCGGCCCGCAGGCCCACATACCCACCACAGCCCGGTTGGTCCGGCACTCCTTGGAGGAATAAATCTAGTTTCCTCTTGAAAATGTCCACGGTTGTTCCGGCAATATTTCTTATGCTTGCTGGGAGGACGTTGAACAACCGCGGACCTCTGATGTTTATACAGTGTTCTCTGATTGTGCCTATGGCACCCCTGCTCTTCATTGGTTCTATTCTACATTTCATTCAGGTATTTTCGTTAACAATAAATTCGTTATTTTAGGCATATGTGTGTGTGTTCAGTTTTTAAAAGGAACATAGACAGATATATTTTCTTTTGGAACTCTTTATTTGATGAAGTTTTGATACAGTTATGTCTAATTTGAGTACGCCGGTTAGGTCTAATTTCAGTGAGGATGCTGCTCAAGTGTACAGCCACATTGTATAGTGAGGACGGTGCTGATATTCACTGCCACGTAGAGTGAATAGTGAGGAGCATGCTCATATTAACATGCAGGCGATGAGTCACACTAACATGGCTGCTGACCAATCCACACACTAGAAAATCCCTTGTCGTCCCTTCATTTTCTAGTGTGTGGATTGGTCCTCATATTAACAGTTACTCAAAACAGGGAGAGTGATGCTCATGTTCACTGTCCCATAAAAGTGAGAATTTTATTCATATTTTCTGTCACACAAAACAGTGAGAATGTTGTTCATATTCACTGTCCCACGAAAGTGAGAATGTTACTCATATTCACTGTCATACAAAACAATGAAAATGTAGCGCATATTCACTGTCCCATATGATTGTGAGGAAGCTGCTCATATTCACCGCTACACCAGGCAGCGAGGAGTCATGCTCATATTCCCTGCCACACAGAACAGAGGATCACACATAATGACAAGAGGTCTTGACTACAGATTTTTTACATCCATCTAATTCATACCACACTTTTTATTTTATATAATATTTAATTCACAAAATATCAAAATACAATAGACAACAATCCACCTTCAGTTACCTGAGCGGTGAGTAATTACTGTCATCCCTTGAGAGTGGCTAAGACGTACCTTAGCTGACCTCCCTCAACCGACCTCTCGAGGTCAGGTCACAGTAACCACACCTCTCCATTGTCTACTGGCATACATTACCACCTCATTGAAGGCGCCCGAAAAAAAATATTAAAGTACTAGTTTAAAAGTACGTCGGAGCTCATTGGAAATCAATTTAAGATTCATAGGGTCGATTTGGAGAGATATGAATGAATATTGCAATGTCTAAGGAGCTTACCAGAACCAATAGGGAGTTGTGAGGGGGGGAGGGCGGGTTGTGGTGAAAGGAAGGGAGGTGTGGAGAGTTGTGAGGTGTTGAGCGTTGTGAGGTGAGGCGTTGTGTACATTCAGAGTACATGCTGATGTATTCTTAATTTTATTAAAATTGCAGCTAACTTCTCCATGAATGACGAATTCAACTCTAAAGTACGTTATCATATCCACACCCGGGGTTTCTAATTTTTGTTTTAAATCCTCCGAAACAATTATTGATTTTGTTGATTTTTTACAATATATCAACATACATGTCAACATGAATTCCAAAGGGCATTTTGTTCCGTGGTACATTTCCTACAAACCAGACAGCGGTACATCGTTGCTTGACTAACAACTGGTCTAAGTAAGACTAAAAGCAGATTTGATAAACCACTAGAAAAAATTACCTAATTGGATCAGTAATTACCCCTACCTATATTCAATTAGCTAAATTGTTAAACTACTAAATAGACAAGCTGCAAAATTTATTAGACTTCTAGCTGACGAATTTAACCATCAGAAAACCTCTTATACTACTAACTGAGTAGATAAATTCTCCGCTGATAGATCACCAACTAAATAGATAGATATTCTGTTATATAGGATGTCTATCTATCCTTAACGGGATAGATAGACGACCAGATTCCGAGTAAAGACTTGAAAATTAAAATAAAGATCCAATTCGTCAACTGTCTCGGATATACATTAATGCTCAGTGCACAGTAACCAGGCTCAGAGATACGACGGGATGATAGCCCGGGCACACGCAGAGATACGACGGGATGATAGCCCGGGTACACGCAGAGATACGACGGGATGATAACCCGGGTACACGCAGATACGACGGGATCATTACCCAGGTAGTTTCCTTCTAATTGCCCAGGTTGAGCAGTAGGGCGTGGCGGCCGTCAGGTCCCTGGAGTCACTGTCGCGAGGTCATTCGGGGTCAACCCAGGTCACCTCATTACCTCTTCTCTGAAAAGCCGAAAGCTGATAATTACCCTCAGAATGTACTCTGTGTACATGTTATCCAGTACTTGTCCACAAGCTTCAGTAAATGAACAAAACAAATACATTAAAACATCAGTTTTTGTTAATTTATTAATTAGCATAGAAGCGAAAAACACGGAAATTTTTATTTATTTGCTTTGTCTTCTACTAAAAGGTCTTTAAGGTGAGTTAGTTTTAATGTGTGAAATATTGTACATTGAGAAAGATAATAGTTTAGACAGAACATAGAATGGAAAACAAAGGATCTGAAGAACCTTATAGGTAAAAAGAGAGCGTGGTACAAAAGGATTAAGAATAGGGAAGTCAGTTTAGAACCGGAATTTGTACAACTGGTTAGAAATGTATAAAAACATATTAGGAGGACAAAAAGAAACAATGAACATAAGAACATAAAAACAAAAGTAACTGCAGAAGGCCTATTGGCCCATACGAGGCAGCTCCTATTTATAACCACCCAATCCCACTCATATACATGTCCAACCCACGCTTGAAACAATCGAGGGACCCCGCCTCCACTACGTTTCGTGATAATTGGTTCCACAAATCAACAACCCTGTTACCGAACCAGTATTTACCCAGGTCTTTCCTAAATCTAAACTTATCCAATTTATACCTATTGTTTCGCGTTCTGTCTTGTGTTGATACTTTTAATACTCCATTAATATCCCCTTTGTTATGTCCATTCATCCACTTGTAAACCTCTATCATGTCACTGGTGATATGGTAAAGGGAACAATGGCCATATTCATGGCCATTGTTCCCTTTGCCTCTCGGCAAAGCCGGTCGGAGCCGAGTGGGGGCCGAGCCGGGGAGCCGGTCGGCCGAGCGGACAGCACGCTGGGCTTGTGATCCTGTGGTCCTGGGTTCGATCCCAGGCGCCGGCGAGAAACAATGGGCAGAGTTTCTTTCCCCCTATGCCCCTGTTACCTAGCAGTAAAATAGGTACCTGGGTGTTAATCAGCTGTCACGGGCTGCTTCCTGGGGGTGGAGGCCTGGTCGAGGACCGGGCCGCGGGGACACTAAAAAAAAGCCCCGAAATCATCTCAAGATAACCTCACCCCTAGCTCTTCGTCTTTCCAGTGAATGCAATTTAAGCTTTGTTAATCTTTCTTCATATGAAAGATTTCTAATTTGGGGAATTAACTTAGTCATTCTACGCTGGACACGTTCAAGTGAATTTATATCCATTCTATAGTACGGCGACCAAAACTGAACTGCATAACCTAAATGGGGCCTAACCAGAGCAAGATATAGCTTAAGAACAACACCAGGTGTCTTGTTACTTATGTTTCGATTAATAAATCCCAGTGTCCTATTTGCCTTATTACGAACATTCATGCATTGATCCTTTTGTTTTAAATTCTTACTAATCATAACTCCCAGATCCCTTTTGCAATCCGACTTCGCAATCTCAACACCATCTAGCTCGTATCTTGTAACTCTATCATCATTACCTAACCTCAGAACTTTACATTTATCAGCATTAAACTGCAGCTGCCAATCCTTTGACCATTTCAAAACCCTATTTAGATCAACTTGAAGAGATAGTGAGTCTTCTTCCGTGTTAATTTCCCTACCGATTTGTATCACCGGCGAGAACTTAAGAGTTTCTTATCATTCAGTTCACTGGAATAATTCATGCAAATTTGTGGAGTGTTAATTAGTTACTGAAAGAAATATTATTGAATCTTCATTTATAAAAAGTAGTGAATTTGATCATTTTTAATGTAAGTCGAGGACAGCTTAATTATTTCCGATTCCCTTTCCTCACTTCTAGCAATAAACAATTTGCAATCAAGTAATAACGTGCTTGTCTCAGAAGCCAGGCATAGATATATAAGCATACTTAGCAAGAGGGTAAATATAAAAGTGTTGTGGATTCCTTCTCACATTGGCCTGCTGGAACATGATGAAGTTGATGCCCTTGCTAAGGTTGCAGTAAATAAAGACAGTATTGAACGGAATCTTGAGTTATCAATTAGGTCCCTTAAAAGAGTCATTAGACAAGAACTTTTGGATGTATTTGAAGAAAGTAGAGCAGTGCAAACTGGAACTAGCAGGTCCATTGTTTATCACAATGAAATATGTGAAGTAAAACATGTGTATGGGGCAAGTAACAAAGTCAGCAGAATAACAGACGTTGTCACATCTCGAATAAGACTTGGCTACAAGTATCTCTGGCAGTTCGGCTTGTCAAGGGATCTAGATGAAGTAAAGTGTAAAGTGTGTGGACAAAGACAGGGACACACACTCGAACACTATATCTTGGAATGTAGTAAAATTGAGCTATTTAGAGATAAATCTAAGCTCACGCTGAATTATATGGCAACCTACCTTATTACCAAGGATAAAATACCTGAAATCCTAGCACTCTATCCATATTTCACTTCCAGTAGATAAACGACATAAGAGATTAAGAAACAAATCGTGTATTGTGAATACTAATAATAAACAACCGCTCGTCTATGACTGTAATATCTCCACTGTTCAAACAATTGTGTATTAGCGATAAGACTTACCATGTATGTATAATGACTTACTGTTAAGGGTCCGTCTAATTACCACAAGCTACCACAAACTACACAAACTTCAGAAAGCTTCCTGGCAATACGTTAGTAATGAATAAATATGATATATTAAGTTAGGCTAACCTAACCTATCCTAACCTATCCTAACCTAACCTAACCTAACTTAACCAAACCTAACCTAACCTAACCGAAGCTTGGATCGTCGACTTGATTTGGCGTCACCAGCTTTTTATTTTCGTCTAATTTCTTTATAAAAAGATACTTTTTCAGATTAAAATTATGTTTTGTCGTGTTGTACATTCAGCACCAACATTATAATGAGTAAATATATCATATTTATTCATTACTAACGTATTGCCAGGAAGCTTTCTGAAGTTTGTGTAGTTTGTGGTAGCTTGTGGTAATTAGACGGACCGGATGAAATTATTTATGTAATAATTTAAGTTGAGGTCTGATAAAGACCTTTTGTGCCCTTTGTAATACTTTTTGCGCTACTGCTCACAGGATGGGTATTGGGTGCAAAATAAACTAGCCGCCTCCGGCGGGAACAATCAAATCAATCAATCAGATAACTTTATAATTACCATGGTGTGTGATAGGAATAAAATTATGTATACAATTAGTGTATGTATAGTACATTCCAAGTATGATGGAATACCGAATTAATATCCAATTAATCAACCCTCCTTCATGTCACTTCCATTAATCGATATTTTAGTTTACTGATATTTGTCTATTCAGATGAAGTTGGGTATATAATCCCCAAACCTTAGGTCTTCTGTTTGTATTTCAAATATATATATATATATATATATATATATATATATATATATATATATATATATATATATATATATATATATATATATATATATATATATATATATATACAATTGCACCAGTAAACAACACAGAAATCATCGATAGATACAGCGATAGCAGGAGGCTTGACGTTTGCGAGGCACTACACATCAAGAAGTCAACACCAGCAATCAACAGCCAATTATTGCACAACTATATTCTACCCACCTCAAGACTTCGCTCCAATATAGAAGCATCAAGATATATATATATATATATATATATATATATATATATATATATATATATATATATATATATATATATATATATATATATATATATATATATATATATATATATATATATATATATATTATAAAACTAACACAATATAATAATATTATTAAAGAAGAATAGTATTGTTCCTATTTAATAAAAACATATTGATGTGTTCGGTGAGAATCCACAATCTAAATACTAGTTACTTTCTCCTCCGAGGCTATGGGTCCCTACAATTGCACCAGTGGTGGTAACCCTATATATTGATTAGATTAGAATTGATTAGAGAGATAACGGCCATATAGGATCATAACATTTTTGTATTTATCCTGACATTAAATTATCAACCCGTCACACACACTTCAGAAGCCAGCATTTCTAAGTTTGATTCGCTCCTCAACAATTACTCTGGTAATGACAACCTTCTCGCCCATGGAACAATGTTGCTGCCCCTTCAAACCCACCAATAACAGATTGATTGATTGATGATTAAGCCACCCAAGAGGTTGCACGGGCATGAATAGCCCGTAAGTGGTACATTTTTTTTTCTCAGTATTCTGAGTTTGCATTTAACCATCAAGCTGTTATCGCGGGGGAGGATACTGCTTCACAGTCTTTATGAGGGTGTCCAGCTGCTACACCAATAACAAATCCAATTATCCAGATATACCTGGAAGTTTCACGGCTGGTTACCCCTCACTACTGGTAGACACCCACTGCTACTGAACCTCACCGACCCTTGACCCGTCCACCGCACCCTTTCATATCCCGTCTCTGCTTCAATTATCTCTATTGTCCTCCACACCCAGGCAACCCATCCCAGCCCCTCCTCTCACCTCTCCCTGCTTCCCACCTCCTCGCCAAGAGGCACGCCACTTGGCGGTGGTCAAATGAACAAATCCACAAGGGCCGTGACGAGGATTCGAACCTGCGTCCGGGAGCATCCCAGACACTGCCTTAATCGACTGACCTATGTTGGGCTTAAGGACTATTACCCTCTGGAGGGACATCTATCCCAGGATAAAAATGGGAGATCGTGAAACAACACTACGATTGAATTAACAATCGGAAGTTAATTTACTTACAAATAATCGAGAACAATTTAGAAAGAGTTAAATATATATCAACATTTAGGCCAGTGTAGGATATACCCGCGAGAGTTTGGAATGTGAGTTGCACCGTCAATCAATGCCACAGGTTATTTTTTTTACATTGATTTAAGATATGTGAACGGATGCCAAATTCATCATGCCCAGGCAATAAAACATTCTACGCGATTAATTATTGTCAACAAATCAAAACCTTCATTTGATGAGAATGTAGAGTAATTAGCTGGGAAGGTTGGGATTAACCATTTGACTAGTTAAGACTCAGGTAGGCAAATCTCGGCGGCGCCAGGTTAAAAGGTCAGCTGAAAAGGTGTATAAAAGGCCAAGTTTGGTCAACCTATAGTCATTACCAGCTGTCAGTTACCAGCAGCATGACTCCCCGGCCAGCAGTGAAGGAACAGGAAGCGGCGTCAGTCTGGGTCCCGGAAAACAGCTCCTGCTCGTCCTTCATGTCTCCTCGAGCAGCAGCCTTCACTATCAACGCTCTTCTGAGTCTTTATTCCTGCAATGAACACAGAAGCACCAAGCCAGTGCCTTGTTCAGACTTTTGTGAGGATCCCAGACGTCGTCACGAGCCTTCATCTCCCACTTGCGCGACCTTCACCTCCGTGGTAGGACCTCCGCCACCTCCCAGCAAGCTCCCATGTGATAATTCTACCAGTCTCCAGGATATAGTACCAGTACTCATCGCCAGAACCTCTCTCCAAGATACTCCCTCCACCCATCAATTCGACTTAGAACCAGTTGCCACTGCTACTAACCAGGACAAACCCGCTTCCGATCAACAAGATGTAAGACCAGAACTAATCGCCAGTGCTTCTCAAAAAAGAATCAGCTCAGGTCTACGAGATTTTAGACGCAAACAAGTTAGAAGAAACACCAACCAAGATGCACTCAGCGCCCATCAACAATACGCAAGACCAGAACTAGTTCCCGGAACCACGGGCAGCAGCCAGAAAGACTCTATTACCAAGGCGAGGCGTGCGCGAACAGTCTTTTCTGATTTTCAGCTGAAGCGACTTGAAGAAGAGTTTAAAAACCAGTTTTATTTAGCGGGTGCTGGACGTCGCAACCTCGCCACTGAGCTGGGCCTGAACGATACCAAAGTTAAAGTATGGTTTCAGAATCGGCGAATTAAGTGGCGTAAGGACCATAATGGCGAAGAGTTGAGACGCTCACCTACAGATCCTTGTAACGACGTCAGCTGCTGCAGGCCATCTTCGGTGTGATATCGCCGCCTCCTGAAGTCTTCCTTTCTGTAGAGTGGAAGTATTTCCTCCTGCGAAGGAACTGGTTAATAGTCTATGCAACCTGTGAGGTTTAAGTTAAATTTATGGTCTGTTGATATTTAGAAAGTTTATTTATATTTTTGATGCATTGTAAGTGTGACGTGCTATATTTCCGAAAATAAATGTTGGTCAACTAAGTCAATGGAGGTTTCTTAACCTAATCTTGTAAATAACGATACTGAATTTCATCGACAACAAGGTGTATAATTCATGTCCCCAGTAGACATGTGTGTAACAGTTGAAATCGACTTGATAATAACTTTTCAACGATATGAACCATACATTATTTCCTGTTAACTATGACTAGTCAGGAACTATTACAGGAAACATTTGGACAGGACATTTTTAATTTTAAAGTAAATATCTGAAGACTTGCAGCATACATTTATTAATTATTATTATTATTATAATTTTATCTCGTTTAATATTATTGCAACATGTATTTGCATTATTTCTATTGGACAATTTATTATTATAACTGATTTGACTAATATAACTAATATATATACTGATATAAGTAATTTACTCTGGAGAGTAAATTTCAACAATAAATGTCTTAAGCAATAACAACACTAATAAATATATTTTTGTTGTTATTGTTCAATTATAATGTTACTGTGACACAATTTATTATTACTTACTCAGGGAAAAGCACCAAGGCATTACGACTATATAGCATTGGGAAGGGGTCAGGATTTGGGATGGGACGGGGGGAAGGATTGGTGTCCATCCACTTAGACGGTCGAGGATTGAACGCCGACCTGCATGAAGGGAGACCGTCGCTCTATCGTCAAGCCCAGGTGGTTGGACTTCATCTGAGAAGCTTTCGTTAAATTTAAAGACTAAGTAGTTTTGCAGAGATTTAGTCTTCAGATTTTATTTCCTATCAGATTTTAATATACAGGTATGTGAATTTGTTAGTCGTAAATATGTCTGAATTTTAACAAATAGCTTTAGGTAAAGGAGTGAATATATTTCCAGAGATTGACGTGAACCTCTTTGGCGATGGTTATTGAATAGTTAATGGTAAAGGGCTCCCCGTGGGGTTAATAATTAGTTTCGGGAGACTTTTAAATTTCCTACAGTGTTTAACTACATCATATTTCCCAATGTCCTTTATTCTCTTCTACGAGACTAAGGGTCCCGCACAACTGCACCATAAGTATTCCTACTTAAATATAAAAGTATTATATATATAGAGAAGTATTTCTACTTAAATATAGAAGTATTATATATATATATAGAGAAGTATTCCTACTTAAATATAGAAGTATTATATATATACAGAAGTATTCCTAATTAAAAAATATAAAAATATATATTTTTAAGTTTATACTTACGTATTTTAAATTATTTTGATTTTCTTATATGTGTATGTGTGTATATTCTAATCACACACTACACTACAATTTGTTCATATTATTTTGATATGAAATTGCAATTATTCCGGTTCCGGTTGCAATTATTTTGACTATGTCGTGGTTCAATCGACTAAGGCACCGCCTGGGATCATCCCGGTTCGAATCCTCATCACGGCCCTTGTGCATTTGTTCATTTGATATATCACGCTATTGTGATTTATTGTGTGTCTTTATTTTGTCTAATATTTACCATCTTCTTTCCATTAATTAATTTGTTTATTTGTTATCATATTATGGAGTTCATATTATACAAAGTTCTTCTCTATTAAAGACTGAAACTCGGTGTTTTAGGTTAGTTCGTTTATTATGCACCCCATACCCATCATATGGGTGGTAGTGGAAGTGGTTACAGAGGCACATAATGGGTTCAGGAACTGAGATTAAAATTAATTTAACTAATTAAAAAAGTAACAACCCAGTCTTAGGTTCAAGTAAGTTTATTGAGAGCAAAATCCCTCCCTGAAGGTTAGAATAGCTTAGGGTTTTAATACCCGTCTTTATCACAAACCCCTTAATGGACTCAAAATTATCTTAGCACTTACATTCTACGAAACATATCTATTACAGTTAAATAAGTTAACCACATATCATAATTACATCATACTTTACAATTACATTCACATTAATTACATCTAAAATATTACAAATAAGATTTAAGTAATTTTATTGTTATTCTAAGTCTACGGATTCGGTTTCGATTCCCGGTTGAGAAATAAAATGTTCATATGCTTTTCCCTATTGTCTCTGTTCACTTAGCAGTAAATAAGTACCTGGGAGTTAATCAGCTGTTGCAGAGTGCATCCTGGGGATGTATATGTGTGTGTGTCTGTGTTAAGGAGAAATATGTAGTATATATGACCGGAAGGAATTAGTCGGGATTTGACTCTTGGGTGGCTTAATCTTCATCAGTTAGGTCGGAATTCAGTATATTAGGCAACAGACGGTTAGAAAGGCGTGGTCTAACAAAAAGAGCTAACACTTCGATCTTGCAGGGACAAATAGTAAATACAAATGGACACGGATAGACGGACAATCTAAATGCATCATTGTTTAAACGTGGCAAAACTCAACAGTTCCCCAGCTGTAACTCTGGTTAATTTAACTCATCACGATCCATCAGTCACACTGTTAAACTGCAGTGTAGTTGACCAGTAGTCTTCCTCTGTCGCCAGTAGAGTTTCGGTGGCCTGAGAAATACGAGAAACGATGTTAAATGTCATGAGTCTTTATAGTGGGACTGTTTACACACAATATAAGTTCCCCCCACTCTATCAATTGCAAGTAAGTTGAGAAAGGGAAGTACATCTCAAAAGGATAGAATAACTATTTCTGCCCTCGTCTATAGAAGGTTCCTCAAGGGGCTCACAAACTCATTCAGTGCACAATTAGTAATCATATTCTATATTTCACATTCCAATAGTAATCATATGGCATACAATGAGATCTATTATTGATTATGCTGTCCCTGTCATTCCTTGTTATGGAAATGAGAGACTAAACAAGTTGGAAAAGGTAAAAAATGATGCCATGAGAATAATCTTGAGATTATTCTCATGACCCATGAAATACTATTATTGAGAAAATGATGATATAAATGATCATAATGATGATATAAATGAACATAATGATGATATAAATGAACATAATGATATAAATGAACATAATGATATAAATGAACATAATGATGATATAATTGAACATAATGATCATGATATAATTGAACATAATGATCATGATATAATCGAACATAATGATGATATAATCGAACATAATGATGATATAATTGAACAGTATTGGGGATATAATTGAACAGTATTGGGGATAGAATTTCAAAGATAATTGAAGTTTCGGTGATTAGACTAATGTGAGGTGAAGGAGCTAATGAATTAATCCTCTCACCTTAAATTTTGGGAAGCGATTAATAATGCTTGTGGAAGCATAATAAGATCCTTATGGTCTAAAGTTACAAAGCATGATGTCCTTCAGGAATGTATTTCATTGCCAAAGAAACAATTAACACCAACATGGAAGGAACACAAAGAAGATGAAGTAATTTTTCCCTCTATGTTTTCAGACTCTTAACTTTGCTGCGTCTTGCCAATTCATTGATAATCGACATTGCTGGAAAGAGCATCAATTCATGGCCGCAGGTTCGAATCCTGGTCACGGCCCTTGTGGATTTGTTCATCGACATCACCTTGTCCACAGCCTCCCCTCATTTTAAGTCATTGAGAAGTAATATCGCCTTAGTCAGAGACTACAAATATTTTGAAATTTCTTCTTGCCCATCACTTGTACTTCCCCTACTACCATCAAAGGGAATTTTAATCTTAACAATGTCTTCCAACTCTATTTTTGTAAACCATTTTTCTTGATCTTCTCCTTAGAAGCTCAGATGTTGAATAACGAAATTCCGCCGGAGAAGTGAATGACAATAATGTTGTAATTCAAAGAAAATGTTGATTTCAAAACTGTTCAAATCAGTATTTTCTACCACATGGGGGGTTGAACACTGTCATCATTAGCGGATAGTTAATTTTCCTGAGACTCTTCCATCTGTGATACGCCATCCTCTTCTATACTTTCTTCTCCTTCTGTTTCATTCATAAGAACATAAGAACAAAGGTAACTGCAGAAGGCCTATTGGCCCATACGAAGCAGCTCCTATCTATAACCACTCAATCCCACTCATACTTGTCCAACCCGCGCTTGAAACAATAGAGGGACCCCACCTCTACCACGTTACGCGGTAATTGGTTCCACAAATCATAAGAACATAAGAACATAAGAACAAAGGTAGCTGCAGAAGGCCTATTGGCCCATACGAGGCAGCTCCTATTCTATAACCACCCAATCCCACTCATATACTTGTCCAACCCGTGCTTGAAACAATCGAGGGACCCCACCTCCACAATGTTACGCGGCAATTGGTTCCACAAATCAACAACCCTGTTACTGAACCAGTATTTACCCAAGTCTTTCCTAAATCTAAACTTATCCAATTTATATCCATTGTTTCGTGTTCTGTCCTGTGTTGATACTTTTAATACCCTATTAATATCCCCCCGGTTATGTCCATTCATCCACTTGTAAACCTCTATCATGTCACCCCTAACTTTTCGCCTTTCCAGTGAATGCAACTTAAGCTTTGTTAATCTTTCTTCATATGAAAGATTTCTAATTTGGGGAATTAACTTAGTCATCCTACGCTGGACACGTTCAAGTGAATTTATATCCATTCTATAATATGGCGACCAAAACTGAACTGCATAATCTAAATGGGGCCTAACTAGAGCAAGATATAGCTTGAGAACCACACCAGGTGTCTTGTTACTAACGCTGCGATTAATAAATCCAAGTGTCCGATTTGCCTTATTACGAACATTTATGCATTGATCCTTTTGTTTTAAATTCTTACTAATCATAACTCCCAGATCCCTTTCGCAATCCGACTTCGCAATCACAACACCATCTAGCTCGTATCTTGTAACTCTATCATCATTACCTAACCTCAGAACTTTACATTTATCAGCATTAAACTGCATCTGCCAATCCTTTGACCATTTCAAAACCCTATCTAGATCAACTTGAAGTGATAGTGAGTCCTCCTCCGAATTAATTTCCCTACCGATTTTCGTATCATCGGCAAATTTGCAAATGTTGCTACTCAAACCTGAATCTAAATCATTTATATATATTATAAACAACAGAGGTCCCAGGACAGAGCCTTGAGGCACTCCACTTACAACATTTTCCCACTCTGACTTGATTCCATTTATACTAACTCTCTGTTTCCTTTGGTATAGCCATGCCCTAATCCAGCTTAATATAGCACCCCCAATACCATGAGACTCTATCTTTTTAATCAGTCTTTCATGTGGCACTGTATCAAAAGCTTTGCTAAAGTCAAGGTATACAACATCGCAATCCTTACCACTATCAACTGCCTCAACAATGCTAGAATAAAAAGATAACAAATTTGTTAAACATGAACGGCCATTTATAAAACCATGTTGCGACTCAATTATTAATTTATGTTTTTCAAGATGAAGACGAATTTTATTTGCTATTATAGATTCGAGTAACTTTCCCACAATAGACGTTAGGCTAATTGGTCGATAGTTAGACGCAAGTGATCTATCTCCTTTCTTAAAAACTGGTATCACATTAGCAACTTTCCAAAACTCTGGCACTCTGCCTGACTCTATTGATTTATTAAATATGGTTGACAGTGGGTCACAAAGCTCCTCTTTGCATTCTTTAAGCACCCTGGCAAACACTTCATCCGGCCCTGGGGATTTGTTTGGTTTGAGTTTTACTATTTGTTTAAGAACATCCTCCCTGGTAACTGCTAAACTCGTCAACCTGTCCTCGTCCCCACCCACATAGACTTGTTCGGCTGAAGGCATATTGTTAAGTTCCTCTTTAGTAAATACAGATACAAAATATTTATTAAAAATACTACTCATCTCTTCATCACTATCTGTTATTTGACCTGTCTCAGTTTTTAATGGACCTATCCTTTCCCTAGTCTTAGTACGATATAACTGAAAAAACCCTTTAGGATTTGTCTTTGCTTGCCCTGCTATGCGAACTTCATAGTTTCTTTTTGCTTTCCTTATCTCTTTTTTAACATTTCTAACCAGTTGTACGAATTCCTGTTCTAAAGTGACCTCCCCATTTTTAATCCTTTTGTACCAAGCTCTCTTTTTACCTATAAGGTTCTTCAAATTCTTTGTTATCCACTTTGGGTCATTAGTATTCGATCTATTTAATTTGTATGGTATATTACGTTCCTGTGCTTTGTTTAGAATATTCTTAAATAAGTTATATATTGAATCCACATCGAAATCCCCATTTAAGTCACCTATCGCTGGGTTCATGTCTCGCTCCAAGACCGGCCCACACCCCATACCCAAGACTTTCCAATCAATTTGACCCAAAAAATTTCTTAGGCTATTAAAATCAGCTTTTCGAAAATCTGGCACTTTAACAGAATTTTCTCCTACTGGTCTATTCCATTCAACAACCCTGTTACCGAACAGTATTTACCCAAGTCTTTCCTAAATCTAAACTTATCCAATTTATACCCATTGTTTCGTGTTCTGTCTTGTGTTGATACTTTTAATACCCTATTAATATCTCCTCTGTTATGTCCATTCATCTACTTGTAAACCTCTATCATGTCACCCCTAACTCTTCGCCTTTCCAGTGAATGCAATTTAAGCTTTGTTAATCTTTCTTCATATGAAAGGTTTCTAATTTGGGGAATTAACTTAGTCATCCTACGCTGGACACCTTCAAGTGAATTTACATTCATTCTATAGTACGGCGACCAAAACTGAACTGCATAATCAAAATGGGGCCTAACCAGAGCAAGATATATCTGAAGAACCTCACCAGGTGTCTTGTTACTAACACTTCGATTAATAAATCCGAGTGTCCTATTTGCCTTATTACGAACATTCATGCAATGATCACTTGGTTTCAAATTCTTACTAATCATAACTCCCAGATCCCTTTCGCAATCCGACTTCGCAATCTCAACACCATCTAGCTCATATCTTGTAACTCTATCATCATTACCTAGCCTCAGAACTTTACATTTATCAGCATTAAACTGCATCTGCCAATCTTTTGACTATTTCAAAACCCTATTTAGATCAACTTGTAGTGATAGTAATGTATTCGTCTATATTAGCAGTAAAGACCTTATTGTGATCTTCAAGTTTATAAAGTGGAAAATGAAAATTTATTTAACATTAGTGACAAATAAATATATTAAAATCCTCTTAGTTAGCAGAAAAAAAATGATGATGTAATAAATCAGATTTCTTTAGTGATATTGATCACCAGGTCCCTACCAGGACCTACCAGTAGGGGAGACTGTGCTGAAGAAAACACTGCTCATGACTGAAGAAGATCCTCTTTTTCGTCCAAACAGCCTGCAAATCGAACAAACGAATATAAGAGTTAATAACCTTAAAACCAACGTTCTTGTCACAACTCTCATTTGTCCATATCCTCAGAAACATACGAATAGAGGAAACTACCTACGTCCCTTTGACCCATGCGAGGCAGCACCAAGCAATACTCGCCATGCTAGTATATGCATGCGTGGCTTACACATGAGATACGTGGGATAACGCTTCGTCTAACTCACCTGCATCCAGGAATCATCGCGAAAGACACGGTAGCCGACCATCCCTTATAGAAATTGCTCTCAGTGTTGAAGTAGAGGATCAGCGGGTTCACGGAGGCTGTGAACACCCGGCCGGCAGAAATGTCCGACGCACAGAACCTGGAAAGAGAACCGCCAGCTGAAGAGTAATGTCAGACAGTCTCCGTTCTATTCCATGGTGACTTGTTCCTGAAGTTGATATATAGTAGTGGAGCTACTTAGAGCGGATTAGCAGACTGAATTGCTGTCACGTGGAAAAAATATAATGAAACATTACAATAAAAAGTCACTTAAAGCTATTAATTTTATAAAAAAAAATCTATTCGATTTGCTCATTTCATTTGAACGACAGTATTCGATTTTTTGTGTTGCTGTAAATTAGACATCAGGCAGCTCCTTACTCACACATCACCACTAACAGTATTAGTGGTTCTAATTTCCAGAAAGTCGAAGTAGCAGCAAGGAACATTGTTGCAGTAAGGGTTCCGTCCATACAGCTTGAAGCTGCTGAACGTGAGTCTAGCATAGTAGCACTTAGGAGCCTTGATCACATAGGTGCATCTTGAGCCTGTCGAGTTAAGCTAAATCAGGACATTATTAGCACACTGGAAGCAGAAGATGAGCTAGAATCAAATATAGTTTGAATGGAGAACAGTCGCATGTTAAATGAACCAGTCCTGGTACTTAAAATTATTTACACTCATCAAATAATCTAGTTACAGAAGTTAAAATCAACACCATCAAACTCTTTGATGGAACCTTAAAAAAAGAGGAAAATAAACTCAAACAAACACCCAGCAGCATCACAGAAAAGATTAAAATGACATATGAACATAACAATCAAGGATACTGCAGAAGGATTATTGGCCCATACTTGGCAGCTCCTATATTTATATCAACCCAAACACATTCATATATATATATATATATATATATATATATATATATATATATATATATATATATATATATATATATATATATATATATGCGAACAAGCCTGAATGGTCCCCAGGACAATATGCAACTGAAAACTCACACCCCAGAAGTGACTCGAACCCATACTCCCAGATGCCACGCAACTGGTATGTACAAGACGCCTTAATCCACTTGACCATCACGACCGGACATAATGAGGTGATAGCCGAGGCTATTTGAACCACCCCACCGCCGGCACTCGGATAGTAATCTTGGGCATAGCATTTTACCAAATCACCTCATTCTTTGGGGCACACGTGAGGAACACAAATGCGAACAAGCCTGAATGGTCCCCAGGACAATATGCAACTGAAAACTCACACCCCAGAAGTGACTCGAACCCATACTCCCAGATGCCACGCAACTGGTATGTACAAGACGCCTTAATCCACTTGACCATCACGACCGGACATAATGAGGTGATAGCCGAGGCTATTTGAACCACCCCACCGCCGGCACTCGGATAGTAATCTTGGGCATAGCATTTTACCAAATCACCTCATTCTTTGGGGCACACGTGAGGAACACAAATGCGAACACAAATTTGGTAAAATGCTATGCCCAAGATTACTATCCGAGTGCCGGCGGTGGGGTGGTTCAAATAGCCTCGGCTATCACCTCATTATGTCCGGTCGTGATGGTCAAGTGGATTAAGGCGTCTTGTACATACCAGTTGCGTGGCATCTGGGAGTATGGGTTCGAGTCACTTCTGGGGTGTGAGTTTTCAGTTATATATATATATATATATATATATATATATATATATATATATATATATATATGTCGTACCTAGTAGCCAGAACGCACTTCTCAGCCTACTATGCAAGGCCCGATTTGCCTAATAAGCCAAGTTTTCATGAATAAATGTGTTTTCGACTACCTAACCTACCTAACCTAACCTAACCTAACTTTTTCTGCTACCTAACCTAACCTAACATATAGAGATAGGTTAGGTTAGGTTAGGTAGGGTTGGTTAGGTTCGGTCATATGTCTACGTTAATTTTAACTCCAATAAAAAAAATTGACCTCATACATAATGAAATGGGTAGCTTTATCATTTCATAAGAAAAAAATTAGAGAAAATATATTAATTCAGGAAAACTTGGCTTATTAGGCAAATCGGGCCGTGCATAGTAGGCTGAGAAGTGCATTCTGGCTACTAGGTACGACATATATATATATATATATATATATATTATATTTTGGTAGCAGTCTTTCCTGTAGACATATATTATTAAATATGACCGAAAAAGTAAGATTAATAATTCTAACACAAATTTTCTCTATCTTTCTTACGTTTCTTTTCACTGTTGATGGTAATTCAAAGATTAATTCTCCAAAATCTTGGAGAATTTTGAAGATTGGAGAATTGATCTTTGAATTACCATCAACAGTGAAAAGAAACGTAAGAAAGATAGAGCAAATTCGTGTTAGAATTATTAATCTTACTTTTTCGGTCATATTTAATGATAATATATATATATATATATATATATATATATATATATATATATATATATATATATATATATATATATATATATATATATATATATATATATATATATATATATATATATATATATATATTTATATAATCTAATCTAATCATCCAAAAGATCTTCACCGATTGCTTCGAAATTTTGACACAACATTCCATTCGCTTCCGAGCAGGTTTTTATATACATACTATATAGATGTCACGTTTGTGACGGGGAAAAACATGTTTTTTTCTGAAAACTGTGTTTTTCATGTGAGAGAAATTTTCGAAACCTCTTTACCGATTACTTTGAATTTTTGACACAACCTTGCATTCGAATAGGCGCGTCTTTTTATATATCTACTATACACATGCTTCACCTGTGAGAAAAAAAAACATGCTGTTTTTGAAAAACATCTGTTGCATGTAAGAGCAACACACATACTATACTAAATATATAACAATTCCATTTCAATGTTTCTAATTGCATTGACAAACTGAATTTTCATAGATTTTGATTTATTTTCATTTTGACTTAATTATTTTGTGTGAATTGCGTTGGAATTGAGCTGTGTTGTTTACCATACCGTTCATTTCGTGAGTATAGTTTATTTTTTTATTTATTCACATTTTCATTTCATTTTATAACTGTTTTTCTTATATTTCAGTGATGGGAACATCAGGTCACTTGATGTTCTCAATTTTCTGATGGGAACATCAGAACATTTGGGTAGGCATCGGACGAGGGAGTGGGGAATGGTGGGGATGACGAGGGGACGGAAGTGTGAGATGGTGGGGAGGACGAGGGGACAAGGGAGGGAGTAATGGTGGGGAATGACGAAGGGACAGGGGGAGTTTGGGATGGTGGAGACGATGGGATGGGGTAATTTTCAAGATGAAGACGAATTGTATTTGCAATTATCGATTCAAGTAACTTTCCCACAATAGACGTTAGGCTAATTGGTCGATAGTTTGACGCAAGTGATCTATCACCTTTCTTAAAAATTGGTACCACATTAGCAACTTTCCATGACTCAGGCACTTTGTCTTACTCTATTGATTTATTAAATATGGAAGAAAGTGGCTCGCAAAGCTCCTCTTTGCATTCTTTAAGCACCGTGGCAAACACTTCATCCAGACCTGGGGATTTGTTTGGTTTTAGTTTTACTATTTGTTTAATTACATCCTCCCTGGTAACTGCTAAACTAGTCAACCTGTTCTCATCCCCACCGACATAGACTTGTTCGGCTGAAGGCTTATTGTTAAGTTCCTCTTTAGTAAATACAGATATAAAATATTTATTAAAAATACTACTCATCTCCTCGTCACTATCCGTTATTTGACCTGTCTCAGTTTTTAATGGATCTATGTTTTTACTAATCTTTGTTCGATATAACTGAAAAAAAACCTTCAGGATTTGTCTGTGCTTGCCCTGCTATGCGAACTTCATAGTTTCTTTTAGCTTTCCTTATCTCTTTTTTAACATTTCTGACCAGTTGTACGAATTCCTGTTCTGAACTGACTTCCCCATTCTTAATCCTTTTGTACCACGCTCTCTTTTTACCTATAAGGTTCTTCAGATTCTTTCTTATCCATTTTGGGTCATTAGTACTCGATCTATTCAATTTGTATGGTAAACTCCGCTCCTGTGCTTTGCTTAGAATATTTTTAAATAAGTTATATTTTGAATTCACATCGAAATCTCTTTTAACGTCTCCTATCGCTGGGTACACGTCTCCGCACACAAAACTATACTCCTGAACTTTATTTAGAACTGATTTGTTCTATACTCCTGAAATAACATAGCAATAACAAAGAGTTAGCTTGTTATAATAATAAGCCCTCATTAAGGCCATCGAAAACAGAACCTTTACCTGCCGGGTAGTTATTGGGATAGTTTGGAGATGTGATGACTCCAGCTTTGGTGATCGTCTTCGAGCACTTGGGAAATTTGTTATCTGTTAGATAAACGGGCTTGTGGTTAGTTCCTTGATGTTGGTGTGTCGATGGTAGTGAATTATTATAGGAGGTGATGTGCAGTGTATTGTACCTGGAGGGACGAAGGAAAAGGTATATGGTAATGCAGGCGATGAGTCACAGTAACGTGGCTGAAGAATGTTGACCAGACTACACACTAGAAGGTGAAGGGACGACGACGTTTCGGTCCGTCCTGGACCATTCTCAAGTCGATCACACTCGACTTGAGAACGGTCTAGGACGGACCGAAACGTCGTCGTCCCTTCACCTTCTAGTGTGTGGTCTTGTCAACGTATATAGTAATGGGATGCTTGTTTGGGAGATTAGTTTTTGAGTCTTGTCTGGTAGATTGCTAATGATTAGAAAGTCGTTGATAGTGTTATGCTGCTTTGTGTTGCGTTATTTAAAAAAAAATATTGTTTTAACGTTGAAATTGATAATGAGTGATATGCTATTCAATAAACCTTAAATGAAAGAGTGATAATTTCTTGCGTGTCGATAAATATCTCAACAGTATTGTCAATATAGCTGTAGTGTTATTGAAGTGGTTATCTTACCGTAGTAACCACCAGTTATAGTCTGGCACTTGCTGCCGGAGGTGCCAGGTGGACACACACACCCACATTTCACGCCAAGATAACCTCCGTTTTTACATGGATCTGAAGAAAGCTTACAAGCCGCCAACCATTTGTCTGTGTGCACAACAGAGAAAATAATTTTGTTGGCATGTTTTTCTAACAAATGATTATTTTGGCCAAATTCAGGTACGTGGCGCCTCACACGAGCGTCAGAACTCTCTAAACCGTCCACATCTGCACTAAGGTGAAGATCATCATACCAATCACAGAAACACTGATGAATAAGAATGTTCACCGATACAGGTAGTCTGAAACTATCGCTAAAAACACAATAATTCCGTTACAAACACTTTGCATGAACGAATAATGTGGCAATAACATGCTCTATACCAGATACCAGTATTCTTGAACCCAAACAAGGCAACTGCTAAAGCATGGGAGCAACAACAAGAGATATTCATCGTCCGTAAAAGGACTAATCAAACTTGTAATCGATGCACCTAAATATTTATTAATTTGATTCTGACAATTATATTTTAAAGAGTTTTGAAATACTAGAGATATGCACTCATTTCATAAGTCCATTTTGCTCTTGAAAATAATTTCAGACTCACGCTACTAATTCCGTTATCTCGTCTTGAGTAGAATAATTTATTGATAGAAAACGACGTATCTCGCCTCATGAGTTGCACATTATCTATACAGAACGACGTGTCTCGTTTCTGGGTCAACCAGGACTAGTTGGCCGCTGAATGAGAACGTCATTAAACATATGGATAAAGCAGACTACATAATACCTATTAGTCCAAACGATGCAGTTCGTGCGTATAGCCAATCACTCCTAATCATGATTTTATTAATCCATTTGCTTGACAATTTCCACTTAGATTTCTTCCATTATGTGATTAGATAAGTTATTCGAAACACCAACGATCCAATTTACGAACAACTGTTTGCCAGGTTTTCGTATCATTTCCAAGTTCTGTGTAGTCACACTTAGCGCTCTCCTCTCATATTAATCTTACCTCGTCTAAGAGTTATCTAAATAATTTTCTACCTTTAAATGAGCATCAACGAATTTTACAAGATTCAAGGCATGTCTTGATTTTGCGTATTAATTTGGTTCCATGCTCATCGCTTTAATAAATAAGTATTATTAATACGTATTTATTAATTATTTCACATGAAACAAATACAGCCCGCAGCTACATCAAAACATTTCTATCGTCATTTTTAAGCGTAGATTGCTGGAATAATATCTGCACAACACTTCTGCAGATTGTTACTAAATAAGTAAATACCAGAACTGCAAATCCTGAACTGGTTACAAAAGTGAAAGACTGCCACTACGGTTGGAAGAACCCGGTTTCAAACCCATGTGCCAACCATCAAAGTTAATATTTAACATGACATGACAACCATGTCCATCAAAGTTAACACTTAACACTCATGCGCCCGAATATTATAAGGAAGGTGAACCCACAACCCACTGCCACGCCAGAGAACGGCCATCACACACACCGATGCAGCCATACATGCGGTTGGCCAGCAACTTGTCCCGGTGAGAGAGACCAGAACGCTGGCCAATGAGACCTTGAGCCAGAGGGTCAATGGTGCTGATGGTCAGTTTTCCGTTCTTCGATAAGTACTGGAAGATGGAGAGAAAATAGTAATTTAATATATGTTATATATTAGAGGATCACACGAGCATCACAGCTTCTGAAACCAAGATTGATTCTAAACTTTTACACAAACGATGAAAAAACCACGAAAAATAATGAATAAGATGCGACAGGATCTAACCATTGTTACTAAAAAAGTCATCTGCATAATTGTATAGACTACTTATAGTTTTCAACTCATTAGACAATAGAGTTGTTCCAAAGGTTTTACAAATATCTGAATGTAATTAAAAGCCTAATAAAGTCTAAACTCTTAAATGCAATCAAGACCACGTGTCTAAGTTGTATAATAAAGAAAGTTAATTTGGGTTTACCAATTGTTCTTAGGAAGGAGAATAGGTTTATAAAGAGAACTGACTTAGATCATTAATTAAAGTTCGACGTGAGGAACAACAGAACGTTGAGGATAAATATGAAAACAAGATATAAACCATGGGATGGTCTCGGAAATGAAGTAAAACTAAATAAAATAAAGAACTATTAAAACAAGAATTTCATCAAAATCACCATCAGTTTCTTAAAACCTTACCGTAGAGCCGTAATGCATCACTGAGGTATAATCATAGGGAACACTGTAGTTGTTGATCTGAGCTGCAGAGTATTTGTTGAAGTTACTTTCCATACCAGAGATGATGTTAGCAGAGATAATTCTGACGAAAGAATCTCGCTCGGGACGGGACTGCTCGTGGTAGAATCCCATAGCGTGGCCAACTTCGTGAGCAACAGTGCCGACCTGTGCAGAGAGAGAGAGAGAGAGAGAGAGAGAGAGAGAGAGAGAGAGAGAGAGAGAGAGAGAGAGAGAGAGAGAGAGAGAGAGAGAGAGAGAGAGAGAGAGAGAGAGAGGGAGAGAGAGAGAGAGGGAGAGAGGGAGAGAGGGAGAGAGGGAGAGAGGGAGAGAGGGAGAGAGAGAAAGACAGAGAGAGAGAAAGACAGAGAGAGAGAGAGAGAGAGAGAGAGAGAGAGAGAGAGAGAGAGAGAGAGAGAGAGAGAGAGAGAGAGAGAGAGAGAGAGAGAGAGAGAGAGAGGTATAAAATTATGTAAATAATGGATAAAGTTGCAGATGGTCAATTCCCATAAGTATGGGTGAAATTGCAGTTGCCCTATTCTCATTATTCGATTTACTTGTCATTTCCTTATGTTATGTTTATGCGTAAGTATCCACAAGGAAACTCAAACTAAAATTCCACATTCCACGTTATATTTTGTTTAATTTACTCGCGTGTGGGATTACACAAGCCAACGCACTTGTATTATCCCTCTGCTGTTCTTGAAATTGTGTTAAATCACAAAATCGCTCGGTTATTTTAGTTTAGGTAACAGGGAATCAGTGACAGTAGCCAATAGAACCGATCAACAAATGCCTATTGATAAAAAAAATTAAGTTTACCGAAGACAAAACACGTGACACTTACCCCGTTACACCCATTTCCAATAGAAATGTCTTGGCCATTCCAGTAATATATGCGTCCAATGTAGGACCAGCATCCATTACCCAATATAAACCTGAGATGAGGTTGGTTGGTGTTGGTGGTCAGTTTAAATTTGATGCATGTGTTGTCCGTCCAGTGTTTCAGCCCAGCCTTTACTGCCGCTACGTCTACTGAAGGGATAATATACAGTACGTAAATGCTCTGGAAAATGAGTGAAACTAATGTGGTTGATGCCGTAAGAAAATAGAGTTGGAAAACCATGAACGAAGTTGACAAATGCGAAAATAAAGAACGATTTGTGTGTGCACAAAAGGATTACCCAGAAGGAAGGAAAGACAAGATCCTTCAGGATAGCCGGATGGTAATGATCATATCGAAGCAGAAAAAAATTATTTTGTTGTGCTTCCAGTCGAGCACAGTGTCAAGGCAACAAGTAAAGACAATGGTATGAGACGAAAATCGATATTTAGGGCATGATCACACCTTGATGCTTGGAAACTTCCAGGTTTGTCACTGGGACCCCGATGTTCTGTGCCAAGGATCTTAGGTTGAGCTTCCTGGAAGCAGGGCAACATGGACAATATATGAAAGATGTACGATGTACAATAGATACAGGAATGGAGAAGATGGAACTTTCGTTTAAGAGATTGAAGAGGATGAAGAAATAGTAGTAGTAGTAGAGGAGGCTAGACAATATATGGTATTGTTGTTAAAGATTCGCTACCTGGAACAAAAAGTTCCAAGCAACACGGGCTATGGTGAGCCCGTAGATAGTTATAATATATGGTAGATGTCGAAAAGACTGGCGAAGATATAGTTATCGTAGAAGAGACTGGAAAAATGGAAGATAATTATTAACTTATTAAGGAGAAGACAAACCACGAACCACAAACCATGAACCAAGCGATGAAGGCAAGATGTAGTCTGTATTAGGAGAAATAAGAGGCCTAAACTGCGACTTCCTGGGCTAGAGGGAGAGGACCAGGTTATTTGTGGCTCTCAGGAAACACGGGGAAAGAATAGCTGGCTTATTCTTCATGAAGAAATGTCGTTTATATGGCGAGGATTTTGGGGGGTCGCTTACCACCAGATACCGCTGTGGTGTCCCAAAGGAGATATTATAAAATAAAGAAATAAATATCAGCTTCTATATTGATCTACCTTATTGTGAGCATCGTGCGCTAGGTGAGAACAGTAGTGTATTCGCGTTTTACAGGTGCGAGATCAAATCCTTCACGATCCTTGTATATTTAATTGTGTTTCCTCACTACATTATTCGGAGAATGTGCATATAATTTCGGTGTTCTTAACATTTCATATAACTACTGCAACATCTAGCTTACCTGGACTAACAGTGACATAAGGCACCAGAGGGAAGCCGTCGGGTCCAGCTGGCCAGCGGTAAGTTAGGTCAGCAATGGCCTTCCTCTCCCTCAAAGCTTGCCACTGTTGGGGCGTCAACATTATGTCCTTCTGGTAGAGCGGCCGACCGTCCACAATGTCTGGGTTGGTGTACTCGAACCCTTTGTCCTTAAGAAATGTAGTAAAAGGAGTGGCTATTCGAATATGAGAAATACGACACTGCAAAAGAGTTACATATCCAATTATTTCCAATCATGTATTTGTCAAATTTTTGTTTGAAATTTTCCAGTGAATTGCCTGTATTATCCTTACTTCATAACTTGTGCTAAGGCAATACGTTCAAAAACTATTATTCAGCATTAAGTTACTGCCTACAAAATATTATTTTCACCGTTCCTCTCTTCATCATGTAAAAAAATAAAAACGGAAAATAAGTATGTACTTTGCAATGGGGCTCCTCAAAAGTGTTAATAGAGCACTCTTTGTGTGGTTGTAAAACAGACAGCGTGTGTGTGAATACGCGCGAACGCTGATTAACTTACCTTATGCATGATGTAAGGAATTGGAGTGGCCTCGGGCTTCTGAGGAGGTGAAATACAACAATTTGAATCTCCATATTCCAAGAAAATAAATAAGACATTTAATAACAATGCTTCGTGGATCAATCATATAAAAACAATTGAGTCGAAATTGGATTGAACTTCAAAATGCTGAGATTCAACCATAAGTTTGTGTTTATCTGAAGGCTTTAAATACGAATATAATTTTTTTTTCATTTATATATACAAGAGGCGTTACATTCTTGTACACCCACTAGTATGCGTAGCGTTTCGGACCTTATTAAAAACAATTCATGAATGACTAAAACTCTGATAATGGAAAAAGGAATCCTTAACTTACACTGATTTCAAATTTCAAGCAGCAACTTCGACTTTTATTTGTTTTGTAAACAATCACATGGAAATAACTATAAATAAAACCGGAACATACCATTAGAGAACATTGTCTGTAAACACAAAATAAATGACTACTGAATTGGTTTTAATAATGCAAGAAACTTAGTTTCTTATCAATGTATCATATATATAAATATAAATGAAGGGTAACTTACGTGAGTTCGAGAGTCCACAGCAAAAGGACTGGCCACAGCCAAGCACCACCATAACAGAGGGACCATGTTAACTGGAACGCTGCTGATCGATATCTGTGGCTGTGGGAGTCAGCTTTCAGTTCATATACTACCGTCAACCTCGCCTCAACGCCCACAGGATGCCACTCAGCTTGCCGAAGAAGTTATTAAACGTTAATATTTGATTCACATGTTTACTTAGGTAGCTGTATCATCGTGATTTTGAGTGGGATCACATGCACGTTTGACTGTAAGATAATTGTATATTACAAAGCATGTATAGATTTACATTTTTATGCCAGACTGTATACAACCATCTAACGTTGTCGTTTCTTTACTTTCTGATGTGTGGTTTCGTTATAAGTCATATTTTTAATTTTTGTTTTCTGTCCTACAACACACTTTTATTTATATATACATATTTTAATTTAAACTTGATTACAGAGGATTAGTTAGAACATTGCGTATATGGAATAGATAAAGTGAATTGTCACAAAATGTACTCCCCTATTTGGGCTTGCGGGGGTTGAGCTTTGGCTCTTTGGTCCCGCCTCTCAACCGTCAATCAACTGATGTGCAGATTCCTGAGCCTACTGGGCTCTATCATTTCTCTATATTTGAAACTGTGTATGGTGTCAGCCTCCAACAAATCACTGCCTAATGCATTCTATTTGTCAACCACTCTGATACTAAAAAAAAATCTTTCTAATATCTCTGCGGCTCATTTGGGGACTAAATTTTCACTTGTGTCTCTTGTGTTAAATAGCCTGTCTTTATGTACCCTGTCAATTCTTCTGAGAATCTTGTACGTGGTGATCATGTCCCCCCCTAACTCTTCTGTCTTCCAGCGACGTGAGGTTTAATTCCCGTAGTCTCTCCTCGTAGCTCATACCTCTCATCCCGGTTACTAGTCTGGTGGCAAACCTTTGAACCTTTTCCAGTTTAGTCTTATGCTTGACTAGATAAGGACTCCATGCTGGGGCTGCATACTCCAGGATTGGTCTGACTAGAGGTGGTATACAAAGTTCTGAATGATTCCTTGCACAAGTGTCTAAATGCCGTTCTTATGTTAGCGAGCCTGGCGTATGCTGCTGATGTTATCCTCTTGATATGGGCTTCAGGGGACAGGTCTGGCGTGATATCAACCCCGTAAGTCTCTCTCTCTCTCTCTCTGACTCCTAAAGAAATTTCATCTCCCAAATGATACCTTGTAACTGGCCTTCTGCTCCCTACACCTATCTTCATTACATTACATATGCTTGGGGTTAAACTCTAACAACCATTTGTTCGACCATTCCACAGTATTACAGTGACACTGTGTGTGTGTGTGTGTGTGTGTGTGTGTGTGTGTGTGTGTGTGTGTGTGTGTGTGTGTGTGTGTACTCACCTATTTGTGCTTGCGGGGGTTGAGCTTTGGCTCTTTGGTCCCGCCTCTCAACTGTCAATCAACTGGTGTACAGATTCCTGAGTCTACTGGGCTCTATCAATCTACATTTCAAACTGTGTATGGAGTCAGCCTCCACCACATCACGTGTGTGTGGAGGCTGATATCATGTGTGTGTGTGTGTGTGTGTGTGTGTGTGTGTGTGTGTGTGTGTGTGTGTGTGTGTGTGTGTGTGTGTGTACTCTCCTAGTTGTGCTTGCGGGGGTTGAGCTCTGGCTCTTTGGTCTCCGCCTATCAACTGTCAATCAACAGGTGTACAGATTTCTGAGCCTTCTGGGCTTTATCATAGCTACATTTGAAACTGTGTATGGAGTCAGCCTCCACCACATGCATTCCAACTGTTAACTACTCTGACAATAAAAAAGTTCTTTCTATCGTCTTTGTGGCTCATTTGGGTAATCAGTTTCCACCTGTGTCCCCTTATTCGTGTACCACACGTGTTAAACTGTTTATCTTTATCTACACTCTCAATTCTTCTGAGAATTTTGTAGGTAGTGATCATGTTTTCCCGTGCTAGCCTGTCTTCCAGCGACTAAAGGTGCATTTCACGCATTCTTTCCTCGTAACTCCTGACTCTCAGTTCTGGGACTAGCCTAGTGGCATACCTCTGAACTTTTTCCAGCTTTGTCTTGTGCTTGCAAATGTACGGGCTCCATGCTGGGGCCGCATACTCCAGGATTGGTCTTACTTATTTGGTACACAACGTTCTGAATGATTCCTTACACAGTTCCCTGAAAGGAGTTCTGATGTTAGCCAGCCTTGCATACGCCGCAGATGTTATTCTTTTTATGTGGGATTCGGGAGACAGGTTTGGCGTGATATCAACTTCTAGATCTTTCTCTGTCCGTTTCATGAAGGAATTCTTCTCCCATTCGGTATCTTGTTCTGGGCCTTCCTTTTCCGCCACCTAGTGTGTGTGTATGTGTGTTTGTCTCTCTGAACATTATGTATGTATGTGTTATTAGCCATATGTGTGTGTGGAATTTTGCTATCTTCATTAGGAGTCAACTTATACATTTCCATATACAAACTCATTTACTAATCAGAGACTCAAATGAAGTTTCGAACAATATAACCCAAAATAAGAGGAGGGAAGAATATCAAAACAAATTTTCTGAACATTTCTGTTCATCGAATAGCAGTAAATGTTCTCTAATTTTTTATACAAGATTAAACCATAAATATAGAGCACTCATAATCTGAGAATCTGTTTTTGTTTCTTGAGTGAATTTAGTTTACAACTTTCTAGATTTGCTAAAGCAGTTAAAAGTTTCGGCAGCATTATTACATGTCACTGCTATTTCTATGGCAGCACGCAAAGAATAACGAAGTTTGTCAAAGGCTATAACATTTGTACGTTAAAACCAATTTATAGTCTCATCATCCAAAAATATGTAACTTTATTAGATAATCTATGACTGAATTTATGCACCTTTCCAAGCCTATTTTTTTCATCCTAATGTTGATATATTACTTATGTTTTCAGCTGACGGCCATATTACAAATTACCTGAAGGGCTGTATATATTATATTACAAAGTAGAGCAGTGTCCTTGCTTCAATATATTTTGCAGTCAAAGTTATACCACGTGTGTGTGTTATAATCAATAATCAAGCGGGATTATTTCTCTCTGGAAAAAATGACGCCCTCCTTGTCCTGAGATTAATTCTTATATTTTGCTTCTTGAAGAAGACAAGCTAATCACGCTCCTTAATGAAAATTCAAGAAATAGTGCGAGACAAGTAGAAAAATGGGCTATTAATTAGTGGCATGAAGACTTACGGGGCAAGGTATCAGAATAATTTGGCGTTGGGCCTTACGGCTACCATATCATTACCAACCAGCCAAGAAGTGTACTTTAGTGCTTTACATAACTTGAGACTCAGTACTCTTCTCGGTGAGATATACCTCACGGTACCCCAGGAGTATAATAATTATATGCTGGGTTTAATCTGCAATGTTAAATGTGATTCTTGTATTGTGATTTGTGTATTTGTACTCAATGAATTTGTGCACCCGTTGAGGGACTTGCAGTAGATGGAGGTAGAAATAGCCTAAGCTACTCTATCCCTTTGAGATGTATTTTTCTTGTCTCAGTAAACATATTTGAACTTGAACTTGAACCTCACCGTATATATTTAAGACTGTAAAGCTTGGTGAGGCACAATGAAGAGTACTGGTGAATAAAAGGTGAAAGATTTGCATCCTTCTCCTGGTGGTCCTCTACAATGTTCAGCATTTAGAAATCAGTTGCTAATCGTTTTTCCTTAAATATCACCCAAAACTAAGATGTTGTCAGCGTTCACCAAAAAGGTCCAGGCATTCCCTGAGAAGGTTATGTGGGGCAAATAATCCGAAAACGGCCGCTAGCACATTAGTTCCCCAACTAGGAAGCCAAATAAATTTAATCGCTACACTCGGCGATAGATTAAAATTGGTTCCCAATACAGTACTCTTTCAGAATGATAGACTTTAATGAACATGACATATGTGATGTTCAATATAGTGTGCTGTCGTAACACATTTGGTTATCTCTCATGAGGAGAAACCAGCTTAGTCGTGCTTAATCCCCGCTGTGGGTGGCGTTAGTGGTTAGGGAGTTCAGGGGCTCCATCCCCAGTTCTCCAGACTTGGCGTTCGGGTGATGATGTGGTGTTAACAAGAGCTCGTGAGCCTAAATGCTGGCCAAGATATTGATTTACCGAGATCAAAAAGTTTCTAGAAAATGTTCTTTTATCTTTCGATAACATGATAATAATAATACTATATTATTTATATAACATCCCTTTTTTCATATTGGATCCGCAAATCCCCCTTGTCTATAAGGAGATAGTGCAATGAGTCTTTTCAGCAATTTTTATTCCTGGCTCATTGACACAACAAGAACTCCTAGAGTAGCGAGCTTCCTTTTCCAGCTGCTCAGTGTGGCGATGCAGGGGGAGAATGCCAACTGCATTTTCTGTTCCTTTTCGAAGTTCGAATAAATCTACAGTCTCTTGGAAAGATAAATTTTATTTTTGTTTTAATGTTCATATTTTGTTCACCAGTTTTATATTGGTGTAATAAAGCATATAATAATAGTAAAAACGGGTGTGTGTGTGCAATTGTCAATGTGTGGGTTTAAGAATCTTATGTGCTTACATTACTATATGTCAGTATATATGTGTCGCTTTACACTCACAAAGACTCTGATAACATTAGTTTCATATATCAAGGAAAACCTTCGAAAATGTAGAGTTAATGAAAACATTTTGGAGATATATTTCCAAATATGTCCGCCCACAGGGACGAGCACATAAATAGTGTCCACGGACACGGTAGTAACACCTGTGTAGATGACGGAGCGAGAAGAGGGAACCTAAATAGATCAGTTGACCAATTAACAAATAGGCAGACAGAGAGAATACCAGACAATCTACGAGACAAATATACAGACAATATGCAGATTTATACGACAGAGCCTTGTGTATTTCAACGAATGTACATGTATATTATCTTTTTTGTCCTCGAATTTAGTTATTTAGCTTTCTTATATAAAATGTATTTGTTACAAAAAAGAAACGGTACAATATTTTATAGGTTGAAGAGTTCTTGGAAATCCTCAGACGTTGGGCAGCAACCAATGATAAAGCGGGTACTTTTCCTGTGGCTGGCCATGCCAAGGCAATGTAAAGGGAAACTCGACGCCATTGGGGCACTTGCTGTTTCATTAAGCCTGAAACCCCCATTTCTTGAGGTAGCTCTTGACATCTTTTCGTCACAGATCCAGGGTTTCAGACCATACAGAGACAAAATTTAAATGGTGGTTTTAATATGATTACTTATTTGACTTAATTTCCCTTTGGGTATCAACTCCATACGAGATAGTAATACTTAATTAAGTTTATGAGAAAATCAATCATGGTGTATACACACGTAAAAAGCTAACATTAGCTGCCTGCCGCTCTGCTATTCATGCAACTTAATTCCAAGTGGTGGACCAACAGGGTTCTATATCATATTCCTGAGAGTAAACTCCAATAGCCACAAAATACAAACTGATAATTATCTGAACGTCCAGAATAAATTAAGTCAGGGTTGTCAGTTACATGGAAAAACCACGTCTACAGCACGCTTTTCCACATAAAATGGCAACACTGTCTTGACAACAGAGCCGAATGTATAATTTATATGGGATTTGTCGAACCATAAATTACTATAATTTATTGTCAACGCTATGACGGTTTTGAGTGTGTTTTATTTTTTGGAGGTGGGGGTGGGGGGGGGGGGGGGTTGCAGAGCCTTTTGGCGTTTTTTTTTTTTTTTTGCAGCGTTTTACAACTTTTGGGCTGGTCGGTTTTTTCTTTTCATAATTACTTACTCTTATTCAATTGGGCTTTAGAACTCTAAGATCTAGGATAGGGAACTTGAGCTCTAGGATCAAGCGTTTTACTTACTCTTATCATTAAGAGAGCTCTTCCCTTCAAGGCATGAGAGTAATTCTTCTGTAGTTATTGTTCTCACAACATTCCCTCATATTTATGCACCGAATCACAACTATTTTAATCATCTGGCATAGTGTTAGAAAATATTTTTAACAGCCTTCGAGTGTCTTTGAATTCCAAATAACTATTGAGACTATTTATTTAATTAATTAAGAACTCAAAATAATTTTGTTAGGCGGGGGTTAGGGACACGTGGCCAAACATATACTGGGAACGATGGGTCACATAAAATGTGGTACCTGGACGATGGGTCACGTATAGGGTGCGGTCAAGTAGTAGGCTCATGAATGGGGGTGGGACCTGAAGGAGGAGTCACACACACATAGGGGTGGGACTAAGACCATGTCCCATATATGGAAGGTGGGACTAGGACGAGGGAGCCACTCATGAAGTGGGACCAGAACTAATGACTCATACATGAGTAAGATCAGAACTAGATATAACACGCCGAAACTGAACTCCCAAACGAATCAGAATTATATTAAAATCAACTTCCTCAGTGAGAGAAGGAATACAATGAGCTATATTGAATTATGAGAGAGAGTAGTGGAGAACAAACTCCATATACGCCTGCCAGTTGCCACCGGGGACGGTGGTGAATCACTAGCTAGTTGAGTGACGGTGTAACCATAATAGCTAAGTTAAAACATATATGCATTTCAAGCAATCTCGTTTTTTTTAAATTATTTATGTAAAACACCAACATGTGCATATATATATATATATATATATATATATATATATATATATATATATATATATATATATATATATATATATATATATATATATATATATATATATATATGGTGGTTCTATATATATATTCTATATATATATATATATATATATATATATATATATATATATATATATATATATATATATATACTATATTTATATATATACTAGCAGTACCCGGCAACGCGTTGCTGTGGCTCAGAAGGAGTTTGGGATGGTGGGGACGGTTTGGGATAGCTGCTGAGCCCCAGCAACCTTCCCTGTTCCCCAATCCTCCATACCATTCCTCCTCACCAGTCTCCTTGGCCTCCCAACCATTCCCCACTCCTCCTTCCCCTCGCCCTCCCCACCATTCCCCTCTCCACCATCTCTTCTTCCTTCCCACCATGCTCCACTCCCTTGTCCCCTCGTCATCCCCACCATTCCCCACTCCCTCGTCCGATGCCTTCCCAAATGTTCTGATGTTCCCATCAGAAAATTGGGAACATCAAGTGATCTGATGTTCCCATCACTGAAATATAAGAAGAACAGTTAAAAATGAAATTAAAATATGAAAAAAAATATACTCACGAAATGAACAGTATGGTAAACAACACAGCTCATTTCCAATGCAATTCACACAAAATAATTAAATCAAAATGAAAATAAATAAAAATCTATGAAAATTCAATTTTTCAATGCAATCAGAAACACTGAAATGGAATTGTAACATATTTAGTATAGCATGTGTGTTGCTCTTACATGCAACAGATGGCGCTGTTTTTCAAGAAAAGCATAGTTTTACCTGTCAAAGGTGCGGCATCTAAACTTATACTTACGAAATTAACGGTATGGTTAACAACACAGCTCAATTCTAACACAATTTCACACAAAATAATTCAATAAAAAATCAAATAAATCGAAATCTATGAAAATTAAATTTATCAATGCAATCGGAAACATTGAAATAGAATTCGTGACATATTTAGTGTAGCGTGAATGTTGCTATTATGTGCAACAGATGGCGCTTTTTTCAAAGAGGTTTTTACCTGTCAGAGGGGTGGCATCTATATAGAAGGTATATAAAAAGATGCGCTTATTCGAATGCAGCGTTGTGTCAAAATTTCGAAGCAATTGGTGACGAACTTTCAGAGATTAGCGATTATGCACAAACGAACATTTCCATTATATATATATATATATATATATATATATATATATATATATATATATATATATATATGTCGTACCTAGTAGCCAGAACGCACTTCTCAGCCTACTATGCAAGGCCCGATTTGCCTAATAAGCCAAGTTTTCCAGAATTAATATATTTTTTCAAATTTTTTTCTTATGAAATGATAAAGCTACCCATTTCATTATATATGAGATCAATTTTTTTTTATTGGAGTTAAAATTAACGTAGATATATGACCAAACCTAACCAACCCTCCCTAACCTAACCTAACCTATCTTTATAGGTTAGGTTAGGTTAGGTAGCAGAAAAAGTTAGGTTAGGTTAGGTTAGGTAGGTTAGGTAGTCGAAAAACAATTAATTCATGAAAACTTGGCTTATTAGGCAAATCGGGCCATGCATTGTAGGCTGAGAAGTGCGTTCTGGCTACTAGGTACGACATATATATATATATATATATATATATATATATATATATATATATATATATATATATATATATATATATATATATATATATATATATATATATATATATATATACAAACACATACATAGAACACACAAACATGAATATATGAAACAACAAACATGTTTCATGTTTGGCAAACACGTCCACAACAACATATTGCAAAAATTCCATTTTTTTGGCGGAATGAATTATATTTATTGTTAAAGATATTATTATTAAAAGATATGTGTATTGTACATTAATAATAATCATTATTATTAATGTTACCATTATTATTGTTAATTAGTTTAGTATTATTCATATTTTTTCCTTCGTTCTCCGCTGTTTCCGATTATTCTCTCTATATTACCATTATTATTAATATTATTTTAATTTTAATTATTATAATTAATATCATTTTCTCACTGATATATAACGTTCGTGTGAGTTCTTTGTGTATCTAAGGCTGAAGCTTGCGATTCACGACCCATTATAATTACACAAGAGAGCATGAAATTTATATGTATAAAACTTGGACAGGCTTCCGGATTTCCGGAGGATTCAGTTTAATCCCAGGATGTTTAACGTATCTATATTGTGGTACAGTGGTAAGGAGCGGGGCTGGGAGTGCCTTGATCGCTAGTTCAAGTCACCTAATTGCTCCAGTTGACTTTAAAATTATTATTATTATTATTATTATTATTATTATTATTATTATTATTATTATTATTATTATTATTATTATCAATATTGTACTAATATTATTATTATTGTTGTTGTTTTTATTATATGTATTATATTGTATTATCTCTTCAAATGGTAAGGAAAAGTATTGTGTGGCATCTAAGATGATCATTAGAAAGTCAAGTTCAGATTGAGGGAAAATAAGCCTGATATGAAGGGAGAGTCAAGTAGGTTGAAGACGATTATCAGCCAGAGAATTGGATATTAGTGAATATTATTGGATAAATAATTGGATAAATTATCCAATAATACTTCCTTTCCTGAGGTAAGGAAGGAAGCAAGCGATGGCGTAGGCAATGAAGTAGGAGATAAACGTCGGGTGAAAGCAATGTATAACGCAGGTATGGTAAGGTAATTATCAGGATAAAGCACTATGAGCCATTACGAATATAGGGCACTTGGAAGGAATGGAACTATACAGAGAGCAGCACACTTGGAACGGATATAAGGATAGGGATTTGGGGTAGGAAGGAATGCTGCCCAACCATTTGGAAGGTCTGGGGATTGAACGCCGACCGGCCAGAAGCTAGACCGGTCGCTCTTCCGTCCAGTCCAAAGGATAAGGCTAATTAAATATTAAATGTCGACGCTGCGCGACGCAACCTATTTACTGTTAGGTGTACCTGGGCGTCACGTGAAGGACGCTCTCTCCATTTGTTTCTGCGTTAGCCGGTAAGCGAACCAGCTTTAAAGAGTCAGAGAGTCTTCAAAGAGTTGTTGACCAGACCACACACTAGAAGTTGAAGGGACGACGACGTTTCGGTCCTTCAAAGAGTTCTTTAAAACAGTCTTGAATAGAAGAGTCTTTTTGTACCTTTGGACCGCGATTCCCAAACCGCTCTCCGATCGGCTGTTCTCACCTATTTGTACTCACCTATTTGTGCTTGCCGGGGTTGAGCTTTGGCTCTTTGGTCCCGCCTCTCAACTGTCAATCAACTGGTGTACAGATTCCTGATCCTACTGGGCTCTATCACATCTTCAGATGAAACTGCGCATGGAGTCAGCCTTTACCAGATCACTGCCTAATGCATTCAACCTGTTAACAATTCTGATACTGAAAAAGTTCTATCTAACGTCCCTGTGGCTCATTTGGGTACTCAGTTTCTACCTGTGTCCCCTTGTTCGCGTACCACCAGTGTTAAACAGTTTATCCTTATCTACTCTGTCAATTCCGTGGAGGATTTTGTAGGGAGTGATCATGTCTCCCCTAGTTGGCTGTGAGTTGGTGTATATGGTGTAGGGATGGAAGGAGATGATGTAGGGATGGAAGCAGATGATGTAGGGATGGAAGCAGGGGATATCTGACCGAAACGCTACGCGTACTAGTGGCTGTACAAGAATGTAACAACTCTTGTATATATCTCAAAAAAAAAAACGTCGTCCTAGCGAGGCAGCAGCGATCCCTACTGTGGAACCTGAAGATATCTAACCTGTAGGGACAATATATGTCTGGAGATGCAAAAACTGATGGCAACGAGAGACCGATCGAGTGACTGACAAAGAGATTGACAGCAAGACTGACTGACAGAGACAGTCCGACATTCAGAGACATACAGATCTGCTTGTTGGTTTGCAGTCAAATTTGTACATAATTTCTATCTCAAATATTTCAAGATATGCAGTTTTCAAGGATGAAAAACTGCATTTCTATCAACACTTTAATATTTGCTCTTTGTGAAACGAAGCAAATACTGAAGCCTTCAAATAACACGAACTCTGAAATAAATTATCCAATAATACTTCCTTGTGGGAGCAGGAACAAATTAGCTATTCACCTCATTAAGTCGTCGGTGATTGGAGGGAGAGAGAGTTGCTCCTAGCTACAGTTTCAAATCAGCTGTGAGAGTGTCAACATGGTCCCTTTAGTGTTGTGGTGTCTGGCTGTGGCCAGTCTGGTGGCTGTGGACTCTCATGCTGAGGTAACTTACCCTCTCCCCATCCTCTCCCACCTTTGGGAGGGGCAGGGGGGATAGGGATAGGGACAATCCCCGTGGCGTTGTCAGGGGGCTTAATCCCTTGACAACGGATTATGGTTGTCAGGTATAATCTCCAACAAGGCCGGTCTAATAATCTCACTCACGTTTTGGTATATACTCTCTGCACTATCTAGAGATATATATTTGCTTGGTTTATTAAGAATAATTAAGACTGGAAAAAGTTTAAGGTAAGAGGAAGAGAGATAGTACATATGTCTCTATCATATCTACACTTGAAGCTGTGTATGGAGTCAGCCTCCACCACATAACTTTCTAATGCATTCCATTTGTCTACTACTCTGATACTGAAAAAAATCATTCTAACGTCTCTATGGCTCATTTGGGCACACAATTTCCACTTGTCTCCCCCTAGTGCGTGTGCCCCTTGTGGTAAATAATCTGTCTTTATTTACCCTATAGATTCCTCTGAGAATCTTTTATGTGGTGATCATGTCCCCCTCTAACTCTTCTGTCTTCTGTGTGTGTGTGTGTATTCACCTAATTGTATTCACCTATTTGTGTTTGTGGGGGTTGAGCTTTGCTCTTTCGGCCCACCTCTCAACTGTCAATCAACTGTTTACTAACTACTTTTTTTTCCACACCACACACACACACACACACACACACACACACACACACACACACACACACACACACACACACACACACACACACACACACACACACACACACACACACATAGGGGCCTCGTAGCCTGGTGGATAGCGCGCAGGACTCGTAATTCTGTGGCGCGGGTTCGATTCCCGCACGAGGCAGAAACAAATGGGCAAAGTTTCTTTCACCCTAAGTGCCCCTGTTACCTAGCAGTAAATAGGTACCTGGGAGTTAGTCAGCTGTCACGGGCTGCTTCCTGGGGTGTGTGTGTGGTGTGGGAGAAAAAAAAAAAAGTAGTTAGTAAACAGTTGATTGACAGTTGAGAGGCGGGCCGAAAGAGCAAAGCTCAACCCCCGTAAAAACAACTAAAAACACAACTAGTAAACACACACACACACAGACACACACACACACACACACACACACACACACACACACACAACTAGTAAACACACACACACACAGACACACACACAGACACACACACACACACACACACACACACACACACACACACACACACACACACACACACACACACACACACACACACACACACACACACACACAAATATAATGGCCCGGCTAGCTCAGTCGGTAGAGCACGAGACTCTTAATCTCGGGGTCGTGGGTTCGAGCCCCACGTTGGGCGGTTGATTTTTGTTGATTGACGGTTGAGAGGCAAGACCAAAGAGTCAGAGCTCAACACCCGCAAGCACAAATAGGTGAGTACACACACACACACACACACACACACACACACACATAGGCTCATGAATCTGTACACCTGTTGATTGACGGTTGAGAGGCGGGACCAAAGAGCCAGAGCTCAACCCCCGCAAACACAACTAGGTGAGTACAACTAGGTGAGTAAACACACACACACACACACACACACACACACACACACACACACACACACACACACACACACACACACACACCCCAGGAAGCAGCCCGTGACAGCTGACTAACTCCCAGGAACCCATTTACTGCTAGGTGAACATGGGCATCAGGAGGGAGGGAATTATCAGGGGAAAGCATCAAGCTATTACGCCTATATAGCACTTTAAAGGGGTCAGGATAAGGATTTGGGATGGGACGGTGAGGGGGAAAGGAATGGTGCCCAACCACTTGGACGGTCGGAGATTGAATGCAACCTGCATTAATCGAGACTGTATCTACCGTCCAGCCCAAGTGGTTGGACTCAGGAAGAAAGAAACTCTGCCCATTTGTTTCTGCCTCCGCCGGGAATCGAACCCTGGTCATTAGAACTACGAACCTCAGGCGTCATCCATTCAGAGGCGAAGGGATTGCGCCTGGGGATCGTAATTTTGGATCATGTTTGAAACACTTGGTATTGAAACTGGTTTCTTTTATAGTGGATCTTAACCCCTTCCTTTCCTGTTCACTGGTGCCTCATTAGCCCTATTTCAGCAGTCTAGAAGTTCTTCTTTTAGCGAAGAAAAGTTGAATATAAAACAAAAGTGATTATGCAATGAGCAAATCCTCAAGGGCCGTGACGAGGGTTCGAACCTACGACCGAGAAGATCCCAGACGCTGCCTTAATCGTTTGAGCTACCTTTTAGCGTCTATGATATTTTGTTTGGGAGCAAAAACCTAAATGGAGCTTGACCATACAATACTGATGAAAAGCAAAGATTGTGGGGGATATAGTCATGACATATGATTTTTAAAGGAACTTATAGCTAAAGAGTTCAAAGAAGGAAGACAAACATTTATATTGTGCGAAGGAAGTGAAAAATTGGAATTAAACAAAATAGTTGCTTCTGGCACTATTCCCAGTCATAGAAGCATGAAGGTTTAAACAAAATTGAGGATCTGAAGTAATTTGATTATATGATCAACATCAGAATAGCCAAGACATAAAGGTGGATTCTGCATGGAAAATTCGGAAAGTACGATTGAGTAATAATTAGGGAAGTAAGCGTAGGTAAGTACACTTTGGTAAGTGCAACTGGGAAATCATATACTGTGTAGTTTATTTAATGAGCTGGCCAAAACTCTCCCTCCCCAGAACGAGGACTGGAAGCGAGCTGCCCTCGACCTGGAGAAACACGACAAACAAGACAAACTCTTCGACAGCTGCAGGAAGACAACGGTTGTACAGTGTGGAGGAATTAGCGTGAGGCATTTTATAGATGCCTCTATGAACCGCTGGCGGCAATCACCCAATGGCCCTCCAATTATACCATATATATTCATGAGTCCAGGTACGTCAAAACTTCGCATGAAATAACACTGTGAACAGTTCATCACTCAGGTGTAGGTAGGGATTTGTTCCACCTAACGCCACTGATAGGTGGAATTACTCAATAAATTCATATAACTATATTATAGTATTTTGGCAATGTGGGGAAATATGTTTTTCATGTGTTATATAATGACAAAGTAGCGTTTAGTAAATTATAGTCAGCTGCAATGGTCGGGGCAAAAGGTAAGTGAGTAGGCGAGTAGTTGTAAGTCTTGGTAGATAGTTCCCTGGAGGTAACCAGAGGCTGTGTTTCTGTTCCTTGACAGCAGTCAGGGGCTTGAGATCTGTTCCCTGGCGACTGTTAAGGGCTCGGGATACCTTAAAGTGTTTCCGGGACTTAGCGTCCCCGCGGCCCGGTCGTCGACCAGGCCTCCTCGTTGCTAGACTGGTCAACCAGGCTGTTTGACGCAGCTGCTCGCAGCCTGACGTATGTATCACAGCCTGGTTGATCAGGTATCCTTTGGAGGTGCTTATCCAGTTCTCTCTTGAACACTGTGAGGGGTCAGCCAGTTATGCCCCTTATGTGTAGTGGAAGCGTGTTGAACAGTCTCGGGTCTCTGATGTTGATAGAGTTCTCTCTCAGAGACATTAGTGACAATCTTGGGGACAATCTTGCATTAGGTATTCGTTTATGACAACATAAGATCATCACTCTGCATATACCACATTGCTATTCGAAATACAAATGTTTCCCCCTCCCTCCCCGAACAAAGTAACAATGTACATACATTTTTAAACTTTCAATGCACTGCTAGGATTTGTAAACAAAAAAATATTTATATGCTTTTTATAATATTTTGGAACTATTAAACGTATTCTGAAATTTAGCAATACTAAACAAAGAGCATCTATTTTTTTAATAATTTAAATATGCACTTTTAAATTACGTTCGTTATTTTATGAAACTACATTATCAATATATTAAAAAAGGACGCGTGTGGTGCAGGTTCATCCTACAGAAGTTCAATGGTTGCCGGCATGAAGCACTGGATGCTTCACACCTGCGTACAGTTCAAGGAGATCAACAGCAGCACCACCACTTCACAGCCTCACCTGAAGCTCAGAGCAAAGGCCGGGTGCTGTCCTAATGTCGCCAGCATCTCGCCTACAACTCTTGAAGTCTCCATTGGTGCAAGCTGTCTGGAAGTATGTGAAGTTCTTCGTGCGCTAGATTGTCCCTACCTCATACTCTCCACACAATAAGAGTTCTTTCCGATACAAAATAATTAATAATTCCTGAAATTGTCATATGTGATGTTAAGTATTTTTTCTCTTTTTGCTACATAATTACGTGAATTCATTCTGGTGCATTTATAAACTATTTTCTCGTTCATGGTTATTGCTGGCGCTCTAGTACAGCATTTCTCAAAGTAATCTGTTTCATCACAGTCTTCGCGCAATTCATGCATATCTATATTTCCATCCAGCTTGGCTCAATGGTTCACCAAATTGGCCACATCTTGGGCCTCATTCCTCAGCATTCCCGCGCCGACCGAGACGATTACGTTCGTATCAACGCAGAAAACACCGTTCCCAGCATGTTGAGACGGTTTGAAGTGCTTCCGGAGGAGCCGGCGACCAACTTCGACGTACCATACGATTTAACTTCAATTATGCACTCCGGTCCCAGGGTTAGAAGTTAGAGGGCACTTCTATCGAATTTGTTCTCCATACACTGCCAGAACTTCATATACATGAAGATTATGTGCAAGCGCCCTTTCGTGCTCCTCAATACATCAGTAAGATTCTGATGATGATGATGTGTTGATGAATACGAAAGTGCTCAGGCAAAGATATATTTTCTATGGTGTATTTTACTTTTACTATGATATAACAAAATGCACACACACACACACACACACACACACACACACACACACACACACACACACACACACACACACACACACACACACACACACACACACACACACACAAAGTGTATGGAGGCTGACTCCATACACAGTTTCAAGTGTAGATATGATAGAGCCCAATAGGCTCAGGAACCTGTACACCTGTTGATTGACAGTTGAGAGGCGGGACCAAAGAGCCAGAGCTCAACCCCCGCAAGCACAACTAGGTGAGTACAACTAGGTGAGTACACACACACACACACACGCACACACACACACACACACAATATATGTGTGTGTGTGTGCAGGAATATGGAATATGCAGCTCCAGCCTTGAGTCCATACCTAGTTAAAAACAAGACAAAGTTAGAGAAGATTCAGGGGTATGACACCAGACTCGTCCCGGAACTGAAGGGTATGAGCTACAAGGAAAGACTAAAGGAGCTGAACCTCCAGTCCCTGGAAAACAGGAGAGTAAGGGGAGACATGATAACCACCTACAAAATTCTCCGGGGAATTGACAGGGGGGATATAGACAAACTCCTTAGCACGGGCGGAACACGAACAAGGGGACACAGGTGGAAACTTAGTGCCCAAATGAGCCACAGAGACGTTAGAAAGAATTTTGTCAGTGTCAGAGTAGTTAACAAATGAAATGCATTAAGTAGTGATGTGGTGGAGGCAGACTCCATACACAGTTTCAAATGTAGGTATGATTGAGCCCAATAGTCTCAGAAACCTGTATATCAGTTGATTGACAGTTGAGAGGCGGGACCAAAGAGCCAGAGCTCAACCCCCGCAAGCACAACTAGGTAAATACACACACACACACACACACACACACACACACACACACACACACACACACACACACACACACACACACACACACACACACACACACACACTGAAAGACAAGCTGAAGGAATGGTCGAACAAATGGTTGTTAGAGTTTAACCCAACCAAATGTAATGTAATGAAGATAGGTGTAGGGAGCAGGAGGCCAGATACAAGGTATCATCTGGGAGAGGAAATTCTTCAGGAGTCAGAGAAGGAAAAAGACTTGGGGGTTGATATCACGCCAGACCTGTCTCCTGCAGCACATATCAAGCGGATAACATCAGCGGCATATGCCAGGCTGGCCAACATACGAACGGCATTCAGAAACTTGTGTAAAGAATCATTCAGAACTTTGTATACCACATATGTCAGGCCAATCCTGGAGTATGCAGCCCCAGCATGGAGTCCATATCTAGTCAAGGATAAGACTAAACTGGAAAAGGTTCAAAGGTTTGCCACCAGACTAGTACCCGAGCTGAGAGGTATGAGCTACGAGGAGAGACTACGGGAATTAAACCTCACTTCGCTGGAAGACAGAAGAGTTAGGGGGGACATGATCACCACATTCAAGATTCTGAAGGGGATTGATAGGGTAGATAAAGACAGTCTATTTAACACAAGGGGAACACGCACAAGGGGACACAGGTGGAAACTGAGTGCCCAAATGAGCCACAGAGATATTAGAAAGAACTTTTTTAGTGTCAGAGTGGTTGACAAATGGAATGCATTAGGAAGTGATGTGGTGGAGGCTGACTCCATACACAGTTTCAAGTGTAGATATGACAGAGCCCGATAGGCTCATGAATCTGTACACCTGTTGATTGACGGTTGAGAGGCGGGACCAAAGAGCCAGAGCTCAACCCCCGCAAACACAACTAGGTGAGTACACTCACACACACACACACACACACACACACACACACACACACACACACACACACACACACATTCATATATATATATATATATATATATATATATATATATATATATATATATATATATATATATATATATATATATATATATATATATATATATATTTATATATATATATATATATATATATATATATATATATATATATATATATATAATATATATATATATATATTGCTATTTTTTATATAGTTATTAGAATATATCGAGTTATAACTGTTATATTTGCATTTGCATAAACTTGGCGTGTATATATGCTGGAGGTGACTCTCTGATACATATCTGGCAGTCCTTCACAGTCAACGGGAAGCGGACCATCGGCACCATCAACCCCCTCTACCAGGGACTCATAGGCCAGCGAGATGGTCTCTCTCACCGCGACAAGCTGCTGGCTAATAGAATGTATAAGTGTACAGGTGAGTGTGTGGCTGTTGTCTTTGTCATGGTACTTCTTTATTGGTGTGTGGTGTTGACTACACCCTGGGACCTTTAGGGTTTGTGTGTGTGTGTGTGTGTGTGTGTGTGTGTGTGTGTGTGTGTGTGTGTGTGTGTGTGTGTGTGTGTGTGTGTGTGTGTGTGTGTGTGTGTGTGTGTGTGTGTGTGTGTGTGTGTGTGTATCTGTCTACATTTAATCACCTTATGTTGTGGTTTCAAAATTTGATGATATGAAGGACCTCTTTCCTCAGACATAACGAGCCATAGCCAGTGACATCCAACTGAAAATAAATTATTATCCACACTAGACATGTAACATTTATGCCTGCTCCGGTAAATGCTCTAACAATAATAAAACTGAGCTGATTTAGTGTTAGACCCTCAGCTACTCCTTTTTTTCTTTTATTTCTATGTTGCTATCTCTTTTGTCTCTATTTCACCTTTTACTTTTCAGCAATAGGCCCTTTGCAGTTTTCTTTAATGCTATTAACTCCTGTGGTATACTTATATATTTTCTTCTTTCACCTTACATTGGTATACTTTGATTTCTATTATATACTTCAACTTTCTCTCCTTTCACCTCACATTCTTATCTTATAAATTGATCTTCTCCGGCACTCTTTCTCGGCAGATACAGCCCCCGCTCCCGTGCCAGGTAAGTCCACTACAGGCTCACCATAGCCCGTTCTACATGGAACTTTTAGCTCCAAGTAGCTGAATCTATGGCAACAAACTACAACACTTCCTCAGAGACCTATAGACACTTTAAGATGTTACACGACCAAAGACCCCATTCACCCCAAACTTCTACCACCTACGGGCTACTCATGCCCGTGCCACCTCTTGTGGTGGCTTAATCTTCCTTAATCCATCAACCACGCTTTCTAACACAACTTGATAATGGTCCAGGACGGATCGAAACGTCGTTACCTTATTTTCAGATGTGTGGGTTTTGCTCACTTAAATTTATTAATTCACCGCAATATATATTTATTGGTATTGTGATAAATTACATAAATACGGGATTGATAATCAAGCTGTGTGATTTGTATATAGATATAGTAACCTCATTCCGAACTAATTTACACAAATCATTTCAGATGTGGTTAGAGCGAGCAGGTGTACAGCAGTAAAAACATGTAGTTTACAGTTAAAGCGTGAGACTTATATTTTCAAAACATAGCATAATATTAGAATGACGAGAGTGAGGCTAAATAGAGCATGATTTTTATAGCAAATTATAATTATACTAATATGAGTTATATTAACAATGAAACGTTACTTATATTCGAGTTATTTCAACTTACATGGGTGACATATTGTATGTAAATTTTATTATTATATTCCTGATTCTGATGATTTCTTTTAAGACATTATTAAGGGATATACATTAAGAAGTGAACCACATACCACTTATTGCATATTAACTGGATGAGATACAAACAGAATGTTTGATTTCTAGATAGAGCTAGTACATATTATGCCCAAAGCCACTAATACGCCCAGCGTTTCGAGCAATAAGAATGATAATAAGTTATTTTAGCTAAGAAGAAAAAATATATAATCTACCTTTAATTTTAAAGTAGGAGTAAAGCTAACAGACTAAACACACCATGAATTTCTGGAAATTTGCACATCCTTTGAGTGACGTGAATATAATTTACATTTGTAACCTGACCTGCTTACAGATAATTGGATAATAAAGTGTCATCTGGCCTCTGACCCGTGTCAGAACGGGGGCTACCTTGGTGCCAACTGTTCGTGTGTGTGTCCTCCTGGCACTTCTGGCACCCTGTGTGAGACCGTTACTGGTGGATATCACGGTAAGACGACGACATCATTAACATCAATGTGCTCATATGGTTCGGAATTCTTGACTAGGACAGCTTTCGTTAGTAACTTGTTTCTAAGAACTATAACTATGAACTATTTTAAGAGGTATGAACTATGATCACAGTGTTCGGTGATCCTATCTATCTTAGCTCTCAGGAATTACTAATTAAAATAGGCGAACATATAATGGAAGCTTTATATATTATTTAGGAAGATGGAATTGTTACTAACCTAAATGTAAACACATTTTAATTTCAATAAATGATCATTATTGATAAACTGACTACAAACACACTGGTTGTATTTCATTGACGGTGATGCTTCACTTATAAAATGATCAGCTTGATATTTTCTAAGAAATACTTATACTATCACGAGTCAGTAACCAAGACAAAAACAACACACATCAGAATGGCCTTCACGCCACAGATCACGAGTCACGACAAACTAACAACAAAATATTTACTAACTAGAACCATAAAACAAGCAAGTAAAACAAACCCTTCAAGTTATTAGCCACAAAGATAAGCAGTATAAACTAATTATATACTATATATATACAATATATATACTGTAAGTAACGAAATATATGTATTTTGTGGCAGATGTGCAACTCTCCAAGTGCTCCCGTGTCATTACCACGCCCGGAACCATTACCTCTCCCAATTTTCCTAATAAGTACCCAGCAGGTGAGTTTTCTGCCAGTGGAAACACGAAGCTTCAGAAGTTTCTGCAGTGTTGCATTGGTTTTGATTTTAAACAGAACCAATGTTCACAACCATTTTGACTTTTTTTTTTATTTTTCCTTCACTCTATGTGGTAAATATTGATGGATAATATTATGTAAGGGTTGTCTTCACTAAAACAAACACCTATTAGAAATTGACAATTATAAACAGTTCTTAAATTATCATCATTCATTAGATGGTATGTAAACTATGCAGATAACTATATATTGGACAAAGTATAAGATACGTTTCACTACACCATATATATTACAGCAGATCTTCTTGCTTAGATAGTACTTTTTGTAACTATGTTGGACATCTTACATATACTGACGTAATTGACCATTATATAGTAGAGGTTAATAGTGTTCACTATATGGAGTCCTGAACAAATAAAGCTTAAAACCAAACTCAAATATTCCTAGGCCTAGTACAGCACATGTTAATATACTAGGCCTCAGATAGCATTCATGAATCCTAAGACAGTTAGGTTAGGTTAATTTTATTAGTAACATAGATACAAAACCTTATGTGGGTTTTCCCTAATCAATAGTACCAACTTCTACTTTCTAACTATCCATTACATTCATATATGTACGCTGGTCCACATCGTTATAATAAGTACTATCTAAACAAGAGGATGGGCAATATATTAACTTAAAAAAGGTAGGAGTTCTAACTCCTTGTTTACATGTCAGTCTGCCTGTTTGTCCAAAGTTGGAGGCTAGACACCTGACACTAGGCTAACCCAAATTTGCTCGGTTAATGAAATATTAATCCTTATAATTGCTAATATTTCTCAAAGTAAAAATTATAGCCACCCTTAGGCCATTTTCATGGAGTCATGGTGTGTGATTAACGTCAAGTGTTACTGCAAAAATGTAATTGTTACTGAATTATTAATGCAAAAGAAAGAAGAAAGGAAAGAAGAAAAATATATGGGTCTCTGATGCTTTGCATCAGAGACCCATATATACATTCAGTGCTTTTTAAGGTAAGCAGGAGGGAGGGGACGGGGACTGGAGGACGACGGTAGGGGATATAGAGGACGATGGAAAGGATGGTGAGGACGAGAGGGACGAGGCATAAATATAGCTAGATAGAGAGATAGCTCGACAGAGATAGCTTCATAGATAATAGATGCAGATAGGTAGAGGCATAGAGAGACTCAGGAACGCTGGGGTTCCCCATCCTTTACCCAGCGGTGCTAAAGGTAATGCTGGCAGTAATCTCGGTGAATGACCAATTTTCTGCTCCACAGGCATGGCATGCACACACGTGATCCAAGCCCCAGAGTGTTACTCTCCTCAAGTCACTTTCATCAGCTTTAGACTTCCTGGAAAGAATCCCTACTGCTTCGACGCCTTCAGATGTTCCTTAGACTTCCTCGAGATTACAACCAATGGCCTTAGCAGCGGTGATATGTAAGCTGATTTACAGTCTGGAGGGTAAATGGGTAAAGAAAGATAAATGAGATGGAGTCACGAAAACATGATTGAATTTAATAACGTTGTAGAGAAGCCTAATATATTATTGAAAAAAAAATGGAGATCTATATTCACATGTAGCATGTATAAATAATATTTTTTTTACAATGCAATTTATGTTTCATGAGCATATAATGACCTCAGTATTTTGTTGAAGACATTTTTTCAATATTTTGTATGTTTTGTTGATACTTCATGATCTCTATGGCCTTTATTTACTCAAGTTAAAGAACCTCAAATTGTAGGGTTCCTCAAGCTTATTTCTCTTAACCTATTTCATCAACATGTGTTTAGCTTCTCGATTAATAATAATCGGTTACTACGAATAATAATCTATGTAAATTTGATGGCAGATTTTGAATAAGAGCATTCAATGCTACAGTGTCGTTCATGGTAAAAACTATATGCAGTTTCCTGTGAAACTTGTAGAGCAACTCTCACCTGGCTACCAGGATAGTTACCTAATTCGAGGACTTCAGAGGACATTACCTGGTGTGAAAACTTCGAGGTATTGACGATTTTTATTAATTTTCAGATTCTGCGGGAAGGATATTGCGCCAGGCCAAGTATTCACATCCACAACAAGTGTGATAGTTCTCTTCTTTAAAACTCTGACGAACAGTTTCAGAGGATGGTCGGCTAGTGTGAGCTTCGTGCGTATCCCCGGTTGCAGGTGAGACTCTTAATAGTAGAGTGGTACCCTGTTCGTCCTAGTGTATGTGTTGGCTATGTTCCCAACCCCACTGAGGTCCATCCTATTTTGGACCTGAGAGGGTTACGATTTTGGTGCCGAGTGGTGGGTGTCATTTTCACGCCAAGCGTCGGGTTGGTTTACGTGGGGCGGCATTTATGATCATCACGGGGAAGAATATGGGGATTGATTCTAAGTACTGAGAGATCAGGGCGGACGGGTTGAAGTGTTGCATCATATGATACGGTTGTTTTCTCGTTATATGTATTCAACATTTTTCAACTTTGTGGAGCCATTTTTTTTAATAAATATACCGTGTAAGGCAGCAATTTTAAGTCAAGGTTGAGTTTAAGCTCAACGGACTTTCTTTGCTATCTCTCTTTCACTCATCGATCTATTGTAATTACCCATAGTGTTCATCCACCCCACTTTTCTCTTCAACCGTTCACACAGTTACCACCTGTCTGCAGTTGGAGCTCAAGCTTCTGTACCTCTTTTCCTAGATGCTCTCCCATTCGTCTAATACCCGTATTGTTAATACGGGTAACTACCCGGAGGCCGCCATGGACGTGGCCGGAGAAGAACCACCCCATCAAGGGTATGAACTGCCCCAGCCTCCTTTTGCTTGGTCCTGAAAGAGGCCGGCCTCGGGTGTGAGGGGGGGCTGTGACGATTTCTGTCTGAAACCCGTAGGTGCAGGACCGGGACGTCCACCTCCTGGGGCTCGTGCGGCCCAGGCTCTGCTTCAGGAGGCTGGGGCAATTCATACCCTTGATGGTGTGGTTCTTCTCCGGCTACGGTCACGGTGGTCTCCAGGTTAGGAGTCCCTGTGCCTTTTTTCACCAACTTCGAGGTCAACCCCGGAACTCACAGTTCCTGCGACGGCGCTGGAACCAATCGTATTGGCGTTTGCCTTTCCATTGGAGACTTTCGGCGCCGTGGAGAGGGAGGGGGGGACCTGCTGCCTGGGTAACAGCTTATCCTCCATATCAACCTACCCTGGCTTTGCGCCCTGGTGAGGCCACTCCAGACCGACAACCAGAACGCAACACCATAGTTTCCTGAGACTGATGGATGCCTGCTACTACTACTACTAATCACGTTAAATGTTTATGTAAATTGTTGTTAAGGTCACAGCTCAATAGCCTTAAAACACGATTTTTTTATATCTCAGTTCATCCAATGTTGTCATCCTCGGTCTTAGAGACATTGAGTCGTGCAGATGATAGCCTTGATTAGCAGGACAAGGTAAGTGTTTTCTATATACGTGTGCTATCAGTTCATCGGTTTCCAAGATGCAGGAGAGTAAATGTGATCTTACGTAAACAGGCGTAAAATTACTGCTTCTGTTATTCTCGTTTAGGTGTAAGAATTCCATGCGAAGACACTGTGCGTGTTTGTGTGGGTGAGTATTCACCTAGTTGTATTCACCAAGTTGTGCTTGCGGGGGTTGAGCTCTGCTCTTTCGGCCCGCCTCTCAACTGTCAATCAATCAACTGTTACTAACTACTGACCAACTAATTTTTTTCCACACACACACACACACACACACACACACACACACACACACACACACACACACACACACACACACACACACACACACACACACACACACACACACACACACACACACACACACACAGGAAGCAGCTCTGTAACAGCTGTTTAACTCCCAGGTACTTATTTACTGCTAGGTAACAGGGGCATCAGGGTGAAATAAACTTTGCCCATTTGTTTCTGCCTGGTCCAGGAATCGAACCCAGGCCACAGAATTACGAGTGCTGCGCGCTGTCTGCTCAGCTACCAGACCCTTACCCCTATGTCTGTGTGAGTGTGTGTGTGTGTGTTTGTGGGTTTATGCTTACAAAGTAAAAACACAACAGCACCTATTCAGTAAACAAACTGATATTAGTACAATTCGTTCTGCAATAGAAACACCTTATAATAAGTGGGAAATGTATATATTTCTAGAGCATTGATTCACTTTAAACTTATTTTGTCGATTTTATTATGACTACTTTTTCAGATTTTTTTTAAGGAAGAATAAAACATTGAGTATTCATGTTAATTTTATTGACTTTGGGTTTTATATATATTTATTTACGACTATTTGTAAGAAATAACCTTTGAACACATATGGTCTCAGTTCTCCCACGGAGTGAAGGAAATATATATATATATAGTGTAAACGATATGATTATTTGTGCTAATGGTGTCCTTCAGCATACTTAATGATGGTAGGAGGGTTTTGTGAGGGAATATACGTTTTAATTCTCTCATTAATTCCCATCAATATCTTGATTCCCAGGAGCCGGGAGCGACATTTCCTCGCGCAGGTAACTGGGGGTCAAGGTATGTCTGTCTACGACCGAAGACGATAGAGGAACAAACTCTGCCTGTCTCTCGCATCCGTAGAAATTGAAAACAACTTCTTATGTTAATTAACACATAGATATGTCTTATCGCTATAACATATAAGTAAGCAGATTTCGTCTGCCAATACAATAAGCAATTAGATTATGAATTACTTAGGGATTATGGATTATAAATCCTTAAGATGAACCACTGACCACTATACTGGAGAGATGGGGGTCGTAGTCATGTTTCTTCAAGCCAGTCTAAGTTGAGAGGCAGCACAAATCACATGTGTAAGGAAGATTACCTGACTTAATGAGAGTTGGCTGGTTTGTTCCATGGTAGATCCTATCATCACTTCTTTCTTTTCCCCTTTAAAAACTATTACTTATACTGAATTGATTAACTAGAGATGGAAGAAATATTAAATTGTGTAGTGTATAACTATCTATATGACCAAAACTGCCCATTCCGTGCACTCCGTGGGAATATGAGATCCTTTGTGTGCCAGGTTAGTGCTCAAGAATAGCTGTAAATGTTTATATATACATATATGTATGCGCAAATCTATTTTAATAAAATTAATAATATTATTCTGTCTTTATTTCTATCTAAAATGGTTGAAAAACAAAGTCCAATGTATATCGACATAATAAGTGAAGAGAAAGATTGATACTGAGGAAATTCAAACTATTCTCACATTATTATTAGTAAGGTAAGTGTCGTAAAGATTGTACCTCTAAAATAAGCTCTTCTGGTCACGTTACTGAATGGCCGCTTATGTTATGAGTGATAAAGAAAAAGAATTTATTGACGTTAAAAGGTCCTATTTGTAACTATGGTTTAAAACTTATAACACTAACTTAAATATACATTTACTGGCAACTTATATTTTTTGTCTTTTCACAGAAACTCTCATTGGCTAGCACTGTTAGATAAACGTTGTTTGGAAAAAAAGCAATAACTGACAGACACAGCCAAACACACTTATGCCTCTTATGAAAGGAGTTTTGTCCCGGTCCGAGGAGGATAGACATATAATTTATCGACCTCTAAGATTGGTTGTAACTGCCTTTGATGTGGGTATGACCTACTTAGGGTACTGAGAATCATCCACCCAAATTTGATTCACTCTTCAAGGTTACCACACGTATGAGAGCAGGATGATGTTACTGGATGAATTAAATAGCTGAGATTTGTTTAAGAGGGAAGAAAGATGCACTTCAACACTTTTAAATGAAATTTAAGTAGATGGGGGGATGTACTTACTTCTGCTTATAACTTACATAAGAGCAGTGACTGAAGCATAAGACTGTTTAGTATGACTAATGTCAATGTGAATTATTCAAATACAAATTTATTTGTATATCTTATTTCAGTCTTGTTATTATGAGGGACTGTGTTCTAATTTATTTATACTGTCATCTGTGTATACAGTGAGTCACATGTTTAGCAACGACTCGTGATTCATGTAAATAACTTCTAAATGTTTACAGGGTCACCACCACCGCAACCACTCCTACCATCACCAAAACTCAAACCACATCAAAGACCTCACCAACTACTACCACCATCTCCACCACTACTCCCATTTTCACTACCCCAATTTCTACTTTAACATCAAAAACGTCTACCACCACCACAACCACAATAAGAGCCCCAACAACTACTACCACACCTACCATTTCGTCTGCGACTACTAATTCAATAACCATTACCCCGATTTCTACTTCACCTTCAAAAACTTCTACCGCCACCACAACTTCAATTATTACCACAACAACTACTACCACACTTATCATTTCCTCCCAAACTACTAAATCAACAGTCACTACTCTAACCACCTCTGCAATTTCAAAAACTTCAGCCATTACCACTATTAGTTCTTTAATCACTATAACCAACATCACCTCTACGACTACCACTATCTCCTCAATTACTAAATCAACCATTACTACAACTACATCCTCTACTACTAATACTACATCAATTACCACTATTATTATTAGAAATAACACTTCACCTTTGACCATTTTTTCAACCACCCCAACTACTTCTACCAGCACCGCTGCTACTTCTACAACTAGTGTAAATATTGAATTTGTTAATGGAACTACTTTTACTACTATTTTAACTACAGCAACTATTAGTGTAAATAGTGTTAAAACTACTGCTGCTACTACTTCTGCCACTAATACTGCAATTGCAATTAATGCTTCGACTACTGCAATTAATGGTACTAAAGCTGAAACTACTACGACCAATACTACTACTACTAAAAAAACTACTATCAATGCGGCAACTAATGTTACTACTATTGCAACTACAGAAATTACCGCATTTACTACTGCAAATACTGCTTCAACTTCAGCCATCTCAGCTCCAACTTCTACAACTAATGAAATTACTACTACAAGCAGAGTTGCTACCATTGCAACTAGTACTACTGCAACTACTGCAACTAGTACTACTGAAACTAGTACTATTGCAACTACTGCAACTAGTACAAATGCAAGTACTGCAACTAATACTGCTGAAACTACTGCAACTAGTACTACTGCAACTACAGAAACTAGTACTAATGCAACTACTGCAACTAATACAACTGCAACTACTGCAACTAAGACTACTGCAACTAGTTCTATTTCAACTACTGCAAATAGGAGTACTGCAACTAGTACTACTACTGCAACTACTGCAACCACTACTACTGCAACTAGTACTATTGCACCTAGTACTACTGCAACTAGTACTACTGCATCTAATACTACTGCAACTAGTACTACTGTAACTAGTACTACTGCACCAAGTAATACAGCAACTAGTACTACTGTAACGAGTACTACTGCAACTATTACTACTGTAACGAGTACTACTGCTACTATTACTACTGCAAATAGTACTACTGCCACTACTGCCACTAGTACTACTGTAACTAGTACTACTGCAACAAGTAATACAGCAACTAGTACTACTGTAACGAGTACTTCTGCAATTACTGGAACTAGTACTACTGCAATTAGTGCAACTAGTACTACTGCAACTACTGCACCTAGTACTACTGCAACTAGTACTACTGCAACTAGTACTACTGCAACTAGTACTTCTTTAACTAGTATTACTACACCTGGTACTACTGCAACTACTACTAATGTAACTAGTACTACTGCAAATAGTACTACTGCAACTAGTACTACTGTAACTAGTATTACTGCAACTAGTACTACTGTAACTATTACTACTGTAACTAGTACTACTGCAACTAGTACTACTGCAACTAGTACTACTGCAACTAGCACTACTGTAACTAGTACTACTGCAACTAGTACTACTGCAACTATTACTACTGTAACTAGTACTACTGCAACTAGTACTACTGCAACTAGTACTACTACAACTAGTACTACTGCAACTAATACTACAGCAACTAGTACTACTGTAACTAGTATTACTGCAATTAGTACTACTGCAACCAGTTCTATTGCAACAACTGCAACTATTGCACCTAGCACTACTGTAACTAGTACTTCTGTAACTAGTACTACTGCAACTAGTACTACTGTAACTAGTACTACTGCAACTAATACTACTGTAACTAGTACTACTGCAACTAGTACTACTGCAACTAGTAATACTGCAACTAGTACTACTGCAACGAGTTCTACTGCAACTAGTACTACTGTAACTAGTTCTTCTGCAACTAGTAGTACTGTAACTAGTACTACAGCTACGAGTAAAACTGTAACTAGTACTACTGCAACAAGTACTACTGCAACTACTGCAACTAGTACTACTGCAAATAGTACTACAACAACTAGTACTACTGCAACTAGTACAACTGCAACTACTACAACTAGTACTACTGCAACTAATGGAACTATTACTACTGCAACTAGTACTACTGCAACTAATCCTACTGCAACTAGTACTACTGCACCAAGTCTTACTGCAGCTTGTACTACTGCAGCTAGTACTACTGTAACTAGTACTACTGCAACTAGTACTACTGTAACTAGTACTACTGTAACAAGTACTACTGCAACTAGTACTACAGTAACTAGTACTACTGCAACTAGTACTGCTGTAACTAGTACTACTACAACTACTGCAACTAGTACTACTGCAACTATTACTGTTGCAACTAGTACTACTGTAACTAGTACTACTGCAACTAGTACTACTGTAACTAGTACTACTGCAGCTTGTACTACGGCACCTAGTACTACTGCAACTAGTACTACTGTAACTAGTACTACTGGAACTAGTACTACTGTAACTAGTACTACTGCAACTAGTACAACTGTAACTAATACTACTGCAACTAGTACTAATGCTACTAGTACTACTGTAACTAGTACTACTGCAACTAGTAGTACTGTAACTAGTACTAGTGCAACTAGTATTATTGCAACTAGTAGTACTGTAACTAGTACTACTGCAACTAGAAATACTTCAACTACTGCAACTAGTACAACTGCAACTAGTACTACTGCATTTAGTACTACTGCAGCTAACACTACTGCAACTAGTACTACTGTAACTAGTACTACTGCAACTAGTACTACTGTAACTAGTACTACTGCTACTAGTACTACTGTAACTAATACTACTGCAACTGGTACTACTGTTACCAGTACTACTGAAACTAGTACTACTGCAACTAGTAGTACTGTAACTAGTACTACTGCAACTAGTACTACTGCAACTAGGACTACTGCAACTAGTACTACTGTAACTAGTACTACTGTAACTAGTTCTACTGCAACTACTGCAATTAGTACTACTGCAACTAGTACTACTTCAACTAGTACTACTGTAACTAGTACTACTGCAACTAGTACTACTGCAACTAATACTACTGCAACTACTACTTCTGCAACTAGTACTACTGCACCTAGTACTACTGCAGCTAGTAATACTGCAGCTAGAACTACTGCAGCTAGTACTACTGCAACAAGTACTACTGTAACAAGTACAACTGTAACTAGCACTACTGTAACTAGTACTACTACAACTACTGCAACTAGTGCTACTGCAACTATTACTACTGAAACTAGTACTACTGTAACTAGTACTACCGCAACTAGTACTACTGCAACTAGTACTACTGCATCAAATACTACTGCAACTAGTACTACTGTAACTAGTACTACTGTAACTAGTACTACTGTAACTAATACTACTGTAACTAGTACTACTGTAACTAGTACTACTGCAACAAGAACTATTGTAGCTTGTACTACTGCAGCTAGTACCACTGCAGCTAGTACTACTGCAACTAGTAGTATTGTAACTAGTACTACTGCAACTAGTATTATTGCCACTCGTAGTACTGTAACTAATATTACTGCAGCTAGTATTTTTGCAACTAGTACTACTGCAACTACTGCATCTAATACTACTGCAACTAGTACTACTGTAACTTGTACTACTGCAACTACTGCAACTAGGACTACTGTAACTAGTACAACTGCAACTACTGCAACTAGGACTACTGTAACTAGTACAACTGCAACTAGTACTACTTCAACTAGTATTACTGCAACTAGTACTACTGCAACTAGTACTACTGCAACTACTACTAATGCAACTAGTACTACTGCACATAGTACTACTGCAACTAGTACTACTGCAGCTAGTGCTACTGCAACTAGTACTACTGTAACTAGTACTATTGTAACTAACACTACTGCAACTAGTACTGCTGTAACTAGTACTACTAGAACTTCTGCAACTAGTACTACTGCAACTATTACTACTGTAACTAGTACTATTCTAACTAGTACTACTGCAACTAGTACTACTGCAACTAGTACTACTGCATCTAATACTACTGCAACTAGTACTAATGTAACTAGTACTACTGTAACTAGTACTACTGCAGCTAGTACTACTGCTGCTAGTACTACTGCAACTAGTACTACTGTAACTAGTACTACTGTAACTAGTACTACTGCAACTAGTACTATTGTAACTAGTACAACTGCAACTAGTACTATTGCAGCTAGTACTACTGCAGCTAGTAAAACTGCAGCTAGTACTACTGCAACTAGTACTACTGCAACTAGTACTACTGCAGCTAGTACTACTGTAACTAGTACTACTGCAACTAGCAGTACTGTAACTAGTAGTACTGCAACTAGCATTATTGCCACTAGTAGTACTGTAACAAGCACTACTGTAACTAGTAGTACCGTAACTAATAGTACTGCTACTAGCACAACTGTAACTAGTATTACTGCCACTAGTACTACTGTAACTAGTACTACTGCAACTAATTCTACTGCATTTAATACTACTGCAACTAGTAATACTGCAACTAGTACTACTGTAACTAGTATTACTGCAACTAGTACTACTGTAACTAGTACTACTGCTGCTATTAGTACTGCAACTAGTAGTACTGTATCTAGTACTACTGTAACTAGTACTACTGCAAATAGTACTACTGTAACTAGTACTACTGCCACTAGTACTACTGCAACTAGTACTACTGCAACTAGTACTATTGCAACTAGTACTACTGTAACTAGTATTACTGCAACTAGTACTACTGCAACTGGTACTACTGTAACTAGTTCTACTGCCACTAGTACTACTGCAACTAGTACTACTGCAACAAGTACTACTGCATCTAATACTACTGCAACTAGTGCTACTGCAACTAGTGCTACTGTAACTAGTACTACTGCAACTAGTTCTATTGCAACTAGTACTACTGTAACTATTACTACTGTAACTAGTACTACTGCAACTAGTACTACTGCAACTAGTACTACTGCAACTAATCCTACTGCAACTAGTACTACTGCACCTAGTCCTACTGCAGCTAGTACTACTGCAGCTAGTACTACTGCAACTAGTACTACTGTAACAAGTACTACTGCAATTAGTACTGCTGTAACTAATACTACTACAACTACTGAAACTAGTACTACTGCAACTATTACTATTGCAACTAGTACTACTGTAGCTAGTACTACTTCAACTAGAACTACTACAACTAGTACTAATGCATCTAATACTTCTGTAACTAGTAATACTGTAACTAGTGCTACAGCAACTAGTACTACTGTAACTAGAACTACTGCAGCTAGTACTACTGCAGCTAGTACTACTGTAACTAGTACTACTGTAACTAGTACTACTGCAACTAGTACTACTTTAACTAGTACTACTGCAACTAGTACTACTGCAGCTAGTACTACTGCATTTAGTACTACTGCAGCTAATACTACTGCAACTAGTAGTACTGTAACTAGTACTACTGCAACTAGTACTACTGTAACTAGTACTACTGTAACTAGTACTACTGCAGCTAGTACTACTGCAACTAGTACTAATGAAACTAGTACTACTGTAACTAGTACTAGTGTAACTAGTACTACTGCAACCAGTACTACTGCATCTAATAATACTGCAGCTAGTACTACTGTAACTAGTACTACTGTAACTAGTACTACTGCAACTAGTACTACTTTAACTAGTACTACTGCAACTAGTACTACTGCAGCTAGTACTACTGCATTTAGTACTACGGCAGCTAATACTACTGCAACTAGTAGTACTGTAACTAGTACTACTGCAACTAGTACTACTGTAACTAGTACTACTGTAACTAGTACTACTGCAGCTAGTACTACTGCAACTAGTACTAATGTAACTAGTACTACTGTAACTAGTACTACTGTAACTAGTACTACTGCAACCAGTACTACTGCATCTAATAATACTGCAGCTAGTGCTACTGTAACTAGTACTACTGTAACGAGTACTACTGTAACTAGTACTACTGTAACTAGCACTACTGCAACTAGTACTACTGTAATTGGTACTACTTTAACTAGTACTACTATAACTGGTACTACTGTAACTAGTACTAATGCAACTAGTACTACTGTATCTAGTACTACTGCAACTAGTACTACTTTAACTATTACTACTGCAGCTAGTACTACTGCTGCTATTAGTACTGCAATTAGTACTACTGTGTCTAGTACTACTGTAACTAGTACTACTGCAACTAGTACTACTGTAACTAGTACTACTGCCACTAGTACTACGGCAACTAGTACTACTGCAACTAGTACTACTGCTACTAGTACTACTGTAACTAGTATTACTGCAACTAGTACTACTGTAACTAGTACTACTGTAACTAGTAGTACTGCAACTAGTTTTATTGCAACTAGTACTTCTGCACATGGCTCTACTGCAACTAGTTCTACTGCATCTAGGACTACTTCTAAGAGTACTACTACTGCAACTAGTTCTACTGTACCTAGTACTACTGCAACTAGTACTACTGAACCTACTTCAACTAGTACTACTGCAACTAGTACTACTGCAACTAGTACTACTGCAACTAGTACTACTGCAACTAGTACTACTGCAACTAGTACTATTGCAACTACTGCACCTTGTACTACTGCAACTAGTACTTCTGTAACTATTACTACTGCAAATAATACTACTGTACCTATTGCTACTGCAACTAATACTACTGAAATTAGTACTACTGCCACTAGTACTACTGCAACTAGTACTACTGCAAATAGTACTACTGCAAATAGTACTACTGTAACTAATACTACTGCAACTAGTACTACTGTAACTAGTACTACTGTAACTAGTACTACTGTAACTACTGCAACTAGGACTACTGTAACTAGCACTACTGCAACTACAACTACTGCAACTATTACTACTGTACCTAGTACTACTGAAACTAGTAAAACTGCAACCGGTACTACTACAACTACTTCAACTAGTACTAGTGCAACTATTACTACTGCAACTAGTACTACTGTAACTAGTACTACTGCATCTAATACTACTGCAACTAGTACTACTGTAACTATTACTACTGCAACTAGTACTACTGCAACTAGAACTACTGCAGCTAGTACTACTGCAGCTAGTACTACTGTAACTAGTACTACTGTAACTAGTACTACTGCAACTAGTACTACTTTAATTAGTAGTACTGCAACTAGTACTACTGTAACTAGTACTACTGCAACTGGTACTACTGCTACTAGTACTACTGTAACTAGTACTACTGCAACTAGTACTACTGTAACTAGTACTACTGCAACTAGTACTACTGCAACTAGTACTACTGCAACTACTGCAACTAGGACTACTGCAACTAGTACTACTGTAACTAGTACTACTGCATTTAATACTACTGCAACTAATACTACTGCAACAAGTACTACTGTAACTAATACTACTGTAACTAGTACTACTGTAACTACTGCAACTAGGACTACTGTAACTAGCACTACTGCAACTACAACTACTGCAACTAGTACTAGTGCAACTATTACTACTGCAACTAGCACTTCTGTAACTAGTACTACTGCAACTAGTACTACTGTATCTAATACTACAGCAACTAGTACTACTGTAACTAGTACTACTGCAACTAGTACTACTGTAACTATTACTACTGCATCTAATACTACTACAACTAGTACTACTGTAACTAGCACTACTGCAGCTAGTACTACTGTAACAAGTACTACTGCAACTAGTACTATTGCATCTAATACTACTGCAACTAGTACTACTGTAACTAGTGCTACTGTAACTAGTACTACTGCAACTAGTACTCCTGTAACTAGTACTACTTTAACTAGTACTACAGTAACTAGTACTACTGTAACTAGTACTAATGCAACTAGTACTACTTTAACTAGTACTACTACAGGTAGTACTACTGCTTCTATTAGCACTGCAACTAGTACTACTGTAACTAGTACTAGTGTAACTAGTACTACTGCAACTAGTACTACTGTAACTAGTACTACTGGAACTAGTACTACTGTAACTAGTACTACTGCATCTAATACTACTGCATCTAATACTACTGCAACTAATACTACTGCAACTAGTACTACTGTAACTATTACTACTGCAACTAGTACTACTGCAACTAGTACTACTGCAGGTAGTACTACTGCAACTAGTACTACTGTAACTATTACTACTGCAACTAGTACTACTGCAACTAGTACCACTGTAACTAATACTACTGCAACTAGTAGTACTGTAACTTGTACTACTGCAACTAGTAATATTGCAACTATTAGTACTGTAACTAGTACTACTTTAACTAGTACTACTCCAGCTACTGCCACTAGGAGTACTGTAACTAGTACTACTGTAACGAGTACTACTGCAACTTGTAGTATTGTAACAAGTACTACTGCAAATAGCACTACTGTAACTAGTACTACTGCAACTAGTACTACTGCAACTAGTACTACTGCAACTAGTACTACTGCAACTACTGGAACTAGGACTACTGCAACTA